>NW_007730515.1:102990-114103 GCF_000696425.1 Galeopterus variegatus
AGTGTGTCGGGTGAGCCTACCCTGTCGCTGAGCGCTTGCTGCCGGCACGGCAACGCCATGGAGCGACTCGATAAATTGGCGCTGAACGCTCTGCAGCCGCCTGAGCTCAGGTAGTCCTGAGCGGCGCCTGGACGGCGAGGCGGGCCGGCCCTCGGCCTGGAGCGGGTCGTCAGGGAAGGCCCGAGCAGGACGGGGTGGGCGGGGTTGGGACCCTTGGGGCCCGCTGCGGGGGCTGAGAGACAGAAGCAGGTTGGGCCTGCAGCGTCTGCACGGCTGGCCCCGACCTTTCGCTCGGGAATGAGGGATCCAAGGGTCAGCGGGCCTTCAGCTCATGCTTCTGTCCTAGCATTTCCTCTCGCTGTTGTCTGTATTGCGATCTTCCTGTCTGCAGTCTCTCTCCCCATGGCAGGCTGAGCTCCCCGAGGACAGGAACCTAGCTTCCTTCATCTCCGTGTCCCCTGCAGGACCTGCATCGTTGGGGCTTAGTAAATATTTGCTGTATGAATGAATGAATGGAAGGGAGTAGGGGCTGGCCCTGGTGTGAGACTGCTTCACTACGGGAATCAGTCAGTAGGATAGGGGCTGGTGGCTGAGCCTAGGGAATCTGATGAGAGAGGTCGTTTTGGCCCACCTCAGTAGGCAGGGGGTGGGGAGAGATTTAGCTACCATTCGAAATCGAATGTGTGTTAGGCTCAGTGTAGGCACTTTACATACAGTGTCTGAATTCTTAATTCTTAGTTTCTCGAACTGCTTAGTTTCCTGATTTTGAAGAGGTTGAAGTTGACTCAGGATAAATGACTTGCCCAAGGTCACAGAATTAGACCACACAATTAGTAAGTGTTGAAGTTGGCATTTGACCAAGACCACTGACTGTTTGGAGCCCTGTGATCTTTTTACTCCCTCCAATGTCAGTGTGTGTGTTTGTTTACACTGTACTATTCATTAGGATACCAACAGATATTTTTTATTAAAAACACTTAGAATACAATATTGTCTTCCTAGACTGATTCTAGTTTTCTAATGGAACTTGCAATGAAATCTTGCAGTGGAAGAAAGAATTCTCTTGTAAGTCTTGCTTGCCACAAAAGGGAATGTGGTAAGCTTTATCTACTCAATGCTTACTGTAGACGTTTATATGAAGTGGGAAAACTCTAGGTGTTATGAGTGGGGGCACAATAAGATTCGTTTTGAACTTTTTCCTGTGTGTGAGGACAACTTTATTTCTGGCCTTTTCCGTTCTTCATTCTAACAAGTCTTGTCTCAGTAACACCCAGTCAGAGATACACAGAAGAAATCAGTTGGATGACATCAGTTGCTTTGTTTTGGAATAAATCAATCATTTTACCGGAGCTGGCTTGTGCCAGCAGTATCAACAGCTGCAGTGGGCTGTGGCTGGAAGCCCAGGAGAAAATAGCCTATAAACAATAGAGGAAGTTTGCTAGTTTTCAAAAGTTTGTACACTTAACGTGGTCTTTATACTTAGTCTCGTGTTAGTGAGGTCACAACCACCCAAAATAGTCAAATTTTTGAAGTTTAAGGTAAAGAGAGTAGTGAGAAGGAATTGAAGAAGGCTATAAATTAAAAAAAAATTTTTTTTTACTGTAACGTAGTTGTACATATCTGTGGGGTACAGAGTTACAGATTGTTAAGGTATGCTGTGTGTTGAGTGTGTGGGGGCTAGAAATTAACGTGTAGAAAAGAAAAGGTTATTTTTGGGTGGTGGGATTGTAAGTGAATTTGGCTACTTTAAAACATTTTTGTGGTGTTATATCATCTTTTCAGTAGTAAACTTTTCGAAGTCAGGCCAGTTAGTAGATTTTAAAGAAAGATAATCTAAAGAACAAAATAATCAGTTAACCCTCCCTTTCTCTAGATTCTTGAAGCTTTGTTCCTTTATTAAGTTACGTAATCTGAAAGTTGCAAACCAAAAACATGCTTTAACTCACCATAAAAACACCAAACGTTAAGTGCTTTTTTAGGGTCCACAAAAGAAGTGGCCAAATAATGACTTTTTGTATTTTTTGTAGACCTCCTGCTGCAAACACTCATATTCTTCACGATGATTACACAGTAGATTCCACTAAAAATTTACTACTATGAAACAATTTAAGAGATCTTATGTATATTAGATAAGAGTTGTATAGCTCAATAATAACCAAAGTAAGGTATATTAAAAGATGGTCCATTCGAGTACCAAAAGAAAATTTTCGAATTTTTTTTTATAGCAACAGCATTTAATTTCTCACTCATGTACAGGCATGTAATTAAGAAAGATGTGGTTAGTTATATCTAAGATATTACATGCTCTACTCAGTGTTTTTTTGTGTTTGCTTTTATTTTGTACAGGGCTTTTTAAAAAAAATTTGGTGTGTATTTGAAGTTTACGACACGATGTTATGGGATACATATAGATAGTAAAATGGTTATTATAGTGAGTCATATTAATGTGTATTATCTCACATAGTTACTTTTGTGTATGTGAGCCAAAAGAGCAACTAAAATCTACTTATTTATCCCTAATACAATATAATTTTATTAACTATATTCTTTATATCATACATTAGATCTCTAGATTTGTTCATCCTACATATCTGCTACTTGTATCCTTTGACCTATGTGTCCCCATTTGCTCCCTCCCCCACTCCATGGTAGCTATTGTTTTATTTTCTCTTTCTGTATATTTGGTTATCTTTTTTTAGATTCCACATATAAGTGAGATCATGCAATATATGTCTATGTCTGGCTTATTGCACTTAGCATAATGTCCTCCAGGTCCATCCATATTGTGGCAAATGGCAAGAGCTCCTTTTTTTCCCAATATTCCATATTGTGTGTGTGTGTGTGTGTGTGTGTGTGTGTGTGTGTGTGTGTGTGTCTTTCTGTCTGTCAGCAGTTAGGTTTGTCTGTCAACAGACAGGTTGTTTCCATATCTTGGCTATTGTGAATAATGCTGTGATGAACATGGGAGTGCAGATTTCCTTATGAGGTTGTGATTTTATCTTTGGGTATATACTCAGGAGAAGGATTGCTGGGTTCTCTGGTAGTTCTATTTTTAATACTTTAGGAACCTCCATACTGTTTACTATAATGGCTGTACCGATCTATATTTCTACCAGCAGTGTAGTAGAGTTCCCTTCTCTCTGTACCCTCGCCAGCATTTGTTATTTCTTAGCTTTTTGATACTAGCAATCCTAACAGATATGAGGCGATATCACATAGTGGTTTTAATTTGCATTTCCCTGATGAATTATGATGTTGAGCACCTTTTCATATGTTGGCCATTTTTATGTTGTCTTTGGAGAAATGCCTGTTAGGTCCTTTGTTCATTTTTGAATTGCATTATGTGTTTTTCTGCTATTGAGTTATAAGAGTTCTTTAAGAATTTTGGATATTGTTATCCCTCTGTCAGATATGTGCTTTGTAAATACTTTTTCCCAGTCTGTAGGTTGCCTTTTCATTTTGTTGGTTGTTTTCTCTGCTATGTAGAAGCTTTTTAGTTTGATGTAGTCCCATTTATTTATTTCTGCTTTTGTAGCCTGAGCTTTTGGTGTGATATACAAAAATCATTGCCAAGGCCAGTGTCAAGGAGCTTTTCCCCTATGTTCTTTTCTAGGAGCTTTATGGTTTCAGAACTTTCATTTAGTTATTTTATCTATTTTGAGTTGATTTTAGTGTATGGTGTAAGATAAGGGTGGCAATTTTACTGTTTTGCACGTGGAAATCCAGTTCTCCCAGCACCATTTATTGAAGAGGCTGTCCTTTCCCCATTGTGTCCTCTTGGTGCCTTTGTTGAAAATAAGTTGACCACATATGTATGGATTTATTTGTGGGCTCTAGATTCTGTTCTGTTGGTCTATGTTTGTGGGTTTCCCCCCCTAGTATCATACTGTTTTGATTATTGTAGCTTTGTAATATAATTTTAAATCAGGAAGTGCAATGCCTCTATCTTGATTATTTATTTTTTTCCCTCAGTATTGCTTTGATTATTTATTTATGTTTTTGTGGTTCCATATGAATTTTAGTATTATTTTTCCAATTTCTGTAGAGTGCCATTGAGATTTTGATAGAGATTGTGATAAATCTACATGTTGCTTTGGGTTGTACAGACATTTTAACAATATTCTTTCAATCAGTAAACATGGGATATCTTTCCATTTGTGTTTTTCTCAATTTTCTTTTATGAATGTTTTATACTTTTCAGTGTACAAATTATTTACCTCCTTGGTTTATTCCTAAGTATTTTATTTTTTTTAATGCTGTCATTTCTTGATTTCTTTTTCAGCTTAGTCATTATTTGTGTATAAAAATGCTCACCGATTTTTGTATGTTGATTTTGTATCCTGCAACTTTACTGAATTTATTTATTAGTTCTAACAGTTTCTTTGTGTGAAATCTTTTGAGGTATTCTGTACATAGGATCATGTCATCTGCAAATAGAGATAATTTCACTTCTTCCTTTCTGATTTGAATGTCTTATATTTCTTTTTCTTTTCTGACTGATCTTGCTACTATAATGGTACTTCAAAAAGTTCATGGAAAAATAGAAGTAAAAGATAATATGAATCCTTCCATGAAGTTTTTGAAGTACCTGTGTACTTCCAACACTTTGTGGAATTGAAGTGGAAAGAAGTTCTGATTTGGTGCTCCCTGTAAAAGTAATATCCCTTGTACTGGATTTTAGTAGAAAAGCTTTCGGTTGTTTCCCGTTATGATGTTAGCTTTGGGTTTTTCATAACTGGCCTTTATATGTTGACAAACTTTTCTTCTATACCTAAACTGTTAATAGTTTTTATCAAGAAAGGATGCTGAACTTTTGTCAAATGCTTTTTCTGCATCAGTTGAGGTGATCATGTGGTTTTCATCTTTCCTTCTGTTAATGTGATTTATCACATTGATCGATTTGCATATGTCAAACCAGACTTGCATGCCAGGGATAAATCCCACTTGGTCATGATGTATAATCTTTTAAATGTGTTGTTGAATTCAGTTTGAAGATATTTTATTGAGGATTTTTGCATCAGTGTTCATCAGAGAGATTGACCTGTAATTTTCTTTTCTTGCAGTATCTTTGTCTGGATTAGGTATCAAGGTGATATTGGCCTCATAAAGTGTGTTTGGAAGTATTCCCTCTAGCTCTAATTTTTTGGAAGAGTTTAAGAAGTATTTGTAGTAATTCTTTGAATATTTGATAGAATTCATCTGTGAAGCCATCTAGTCTAGGGCTTTTTTTTTGTTGGAAGGTTTTCAATGACTTCTTCAATCTCTTTGTTATTGGTCTGTTCAAGCTTTCAAATTTTTACTGATTCAGTCTTGGTAGATTATATTTTTCTAGGAATTTATCCATTTTTTTCTAGGTTATCCAATTTGTTGGCATGTAATTGTTTATGATAGTTCTTTATGATCCTTTTTATTTCTAAGGCATCTGTTTTAATGGCTCCACCTTCATTTCTGATTTTGATTTATATGAGTTTTCTATCTTTTGTTCTTAGTTGATCTAGCTAGGGTTTTGTTGGTTATTTTTTCAAAGAACCAACTCTTGGTTTTATTGATTTTTTTTTTCTATTGTGTATCTGTTTTTTATTTGATTTATTACTATTCTGATCTTTATTATTTCCTTCTTTCTGCTAACTTTGGGTTTAGTTCTTTTTTTTTCTAGCTCCTTGAAGCATAAGGTTAGCCTTTTTATTTGGGATCTTTATTCTTTTTAAAATGTACACGCTTATTGCTATAAACTTCCCTTTTAGAACTATTCTTGCTGAACCTGATAGGTTTTGGTATGTTGTGGTTCCATTGTTGTTTGTCTCAAAGTGTTTTCTGATTTCTTCTTTGACCCATTTATTGTTCAGGAGCATGTTAATTTTTACATATTTGTGACTTTCCCAAGATTCCTCCTGTTATTTATTTCATGTTTAAAACCATTGTGGTCAGAAGCAATACTAGATATGGTTTTGGTCTTCTTGCATTTATTAAGACTTGTTTGCTGCCTAACACGGTCTATTCTGGAGAATGTTCTGTGTTGGCTAGAGGACAGTGTATATTCTGCTGCTGTTTAATGGAAAGTTCTGTGTATATCTGTAAGGTTCATTTGGTCTAAAGTGCAACAATTTAAATCCCGTATTCTCTTGTTAATTTTATGTCTAGTTGTTCTATTCATTGTTAAAAGTGGGATATTGAAGTTCCCTACTGTTATTTTATTGCTGGCTGTTTCTTCTTTCCTGTCCATGAATTTGTATATTTAGGTTCTTGGATGTTGAGTGCATATATATTTATAATTGTTATGTCCTCTTGATGAATCGACCCCTTTGTCATTAAATAATGACCTCCTTTGTATTTTGTAACAAGTTTTTGACTTGAAGTCTGTTATCTGATATAAGTATAGCCATCTCTGATCTCTTTTGGTTACCATTTGCATGGAATATCTTCTTTCATCCCTTCACTTTCAGCTTATGTGTATTCTTAAAGCTAAAATGGGTATTTTGTAGACAGCATATAGTTGGATATTGCTTTTTAAAGTATCTGTTCAGCTGGTCTTTATCTTTTGATTGGAGAATTTAATCCATTTACATTCATAGTAATTATTGATAAGTAAGAATCTACACCTGCCATTTTGTTCATTTTTTTCTGATTGTTTTGTAGACCCGTTGTTCCTTTCTTCCTCTCTTGTTTTCTACCTTTCTGATTTGGTGATTTCCTGTAGGGCTAAGCTTTATTTCTGCATCTGTTGTGGTTTTTTGCTTTGTGGTTACCACAGGGCTTCTATAAAACATCTCATGGTAACTTTGGTCTCCTACAGATACTCTAGATTTTACTCTCCCCTCCACAATTTATATTTTTGTGGTCACAGTTTACATATTTTATATTGTGTATTCCATAACAACTTATAGCTATAGTTATTTTTGACCATTTTGACTTCTAACTTTCATACTAGACATTTGAAAGATTTACACACCACCATTACAGTACTCTTAATTGACTATTCTGAATTTGATTATGAATTTACCTCTCCCAGTGAGTATACTTTCATATACTTTCATGACAGTAATTATCATCTGTTTGTTTCTAGTTGAATGTTCCCTTAAGCTTTTCTTACTAGAGAGGTCTAGTTGTGATTAATTTTCTCAGCTTTTGCTTATCTTGGAAAGACTTTATTTCTCCTTTGTTTTTGAAGGACAGCTTTGCTGTATATAGTATTCTTAGTTGGCAGGGTTTTTCTTTCTTTCTTTCTTTCTTTTTTTTTCTTTCAGCACTTTGACTATGGTTTATTCTTTCCCGGACTGCAAGATTTCTGTTGAGAAATTCATTTATAGTCAATGAAGATTCTCTTGTATGTCACTTGATACCTTTTTCTTGCAGATTTTAAAATTCTTTGTTTGACTTTTGATGTTTTGATTATAATGTGCCTCGGAGAGGTCCTCTCTGGGTTGAATCTGTTTGGGGACTTCTGGGCTTCATGGATCTGGATGTCTCTCTCCCAAGACTCAGGAAGTTTTCAGCAATTATTTTGATAAAGAAGCTTTCTGTTTCTTTCTCTGGCCTTTCTTCCTCTGGAACTCCTATATTATGAATATTTGTTCACTTAATGGTATCTCCTAAGTACTATACGCTTTTAAAACTCTTTTTTCTTTTCCTCTGACTTGTTTATTTTAGACCTGTTTTCAAGTTCAGAAGGATTCTTTTGTTTTATCTAGTCTACTGTTGAAGCTCTTAATTGTATCTTTTATTTCATTTGTTGGTTTCTTTAGCTCCAATATTTTTGTTTGGTTCTTTTTTACTATATAGGTTGAATATCCCTTATCTGAGATGCATGAGATTAGAAGTGTTTCAGAGTTCAGATTTTTTCGGATTTTGAAATATTTGCAGAATACAGACCAGTTGAGCATCCCTAATCTGAAAATCCAAACTCTGTAATACCCTAATGAGCATTTCCTTTGAGCCTCATGTCAGCACTCAGAAAGTTTTGAGTTTTGGAGCATTTTGGATTTTAGATTTTCAAATTAGGGATGCTCAACCTGTATCTCTTTGTTGAATTTCTCATTTACATCATGAATTGTTTTCCTTGAGTGGCTTTCCTACGGAATGACTTTCACCAGCAGATGGGTCCTAGGGTGTCAGTTGGGCAAGGTGCATTGGCTCTGGTTCCTGGTGTGTACAGTAATGTAGTCTCTGTGAAGCTTTTGGAGCTGTTATCAACATCAGTGATGACTGCGGGTGCCTCAGTGGCCTAAGCTACAGGAGTTTGTGGTAGTGGTAGTGGCAGGGCAGGTTGTTAGGGTTTTCGGTGGCAAGAGCTTTAGCATTCCTCTTGTTCTTGTTTTCCCCACAGAGAGTAGACACAGCTGAGGCAATTCTTTTTGGTGTTGGGTCTGACATGGGCCATAAGCAGCCACAGTGGTACTGTGTTACAGGGCACAGGTGCTTAGAGTGGCTGTAGAGCTGGGGTCCTAGGCTTAGTGTCTTGTTGAACTACTGTGACACCTGTGAAGTGGGCACTGTTTCACCCTCTGAGGTCCAGGTAGATGCATCTTTCCAACCACGCTGAGGACTGTGACTCTGAGGATTCCCCAATGCTTGGACCCAGAAAGCAGGGATGCAGCTGTGACTGATCCTGGGGGTTAGTGCACAATATTGGCACAGTTCCAGGGAAGAAGGGGTATTCCAGAGACTGAGGCCCCAGGGAGCATGACACAGCTGCAGTTCAGGGCCTGGAACCAACAGGGCACAGTGACAACTCAGACAGAAGGAGAGGGGTTACAAAGTAGTGGTGACTTTGGACCCTGGAGTGGTGGGACACACAGGGCTCAGGCTCTGTGAGGCCAGGTGCAGTGGTAGCAAAGACCCAGGAAAAGCAGGGTGCAACTGTGGCTTGGGCTCTGGGAGGTGGCGAGCAGTGCAAGGATCACTCTAATCCCCAGGGAGGTGGGATACCTCAACAGCTTAGGTTCTGGGGGCTGGTCCAGATCCAGGGAGACAGGGCAGTGCAGTGGCACAGCTCTGCCAAGGCTTGTTTCCCTGGGGGGCAGAGTACCACATCAGCTCAGGCATGAGGGGAAGGAGATGTGGGATGTGGTTGCTCTGCTAGGCCATGCTCTCCTCCTGTGGGGGTTGGCTACCATGTCGGCTCCAGCCCTGGGGTCATAGCTATACCCCTCTGGTGAAGTTCCCATTCGAGGGTGTGGGTGTGGCAAGGCACGGGGGTGCAGCTGCTCCACTGGATCAGGTGTGGCTTCTCCACTCGTTCCTAGCTCCTGATAGGGGATGGGGGCAGGGTACTAACTGGGCTTGGCTCAAGCCCAGGCCCTTACATGGCCTCAGCTCCTGGCATAGGACAGGGTGCACAGTAGGCCAGGGCCCCGGTGTCACTGCTCCCCTGGACCAAAGCTCCAATGTCAAGGGGTTGGAGCACAGAGTTTGTTCAGGCATGTGGGGAAGGGGAAAGCAGTGGCTGCTCCACAGGCCTCAGTCCAGCTTGTTCCCTGATCCAGTGCGCCTGGTCCCAAAGGGTAGGTTGCCACATGGGTTTGGGCACTGGTGTCGTAGCTGCTCTGCTGGGTGGAAGCTCCTATTGGTGGTGGGGAGGGGCCCGCAGCATGTCAGTGGCATGCCTGCTCTGCCAACTTGGCTTGGCTTGTCTACTGGTCCAGAGCACCTGGTACTGGCGGTGGGGTTCCCTGCTTTCCCAGGTGTTAGCTCCGGGGCTGGGAGCCATGGTCCTGTTTTGGTTTAGGGGAGTAAGGGACAGGCGGGCATGCTGTTAGTCCAGCACCAGGTTCCTGGGGCAGGATTCCACTCTGTACCAGTCCAGGGTCTGGTGGTTGGGATCCTGGGTTGGTTTTGGCTCGGTAAACGACAGGTGGGTGTTCCTGTAGTCTAGCGCCTGGTTTTGGGGGCAGGATTGTGCTCTGCTTTGCTCCAGGGTCTGGGCTCCTGGGTCGGTTTCAGCGTGGTAAAGGACAGGTGGGCATGCCCTTAATCTAGCGCCTGGTTGTGGGGGCAGGATTCCACTCTGTCTTGCTCCGGGCTGCTTGTTCTCTGGTCGGTTTCAGCTCAGCAAGGGACAGGCAGGCATGCCGCTAATCCAGCGCCTGGTTTTGGGGGCAGGATTCTATTCTTTCTCACTCCAGGGTGCATGCTCCCTTGTTGGTTTCAGCGTGGTAGAGGACAGGCGGGCGTGCACCTAGTCCAGCGCCTGTTTTGGGGGCAGGATTCGGCTTTTTGTTGCTCGGGGGTGCGTGCTCCCTTGTCCGTATCAGCGCCCAGTAAAGGACAGACAGGCTTGTGACGAGTCCAGCGCCTGGTTGTGGGGGCAGAATTCGGCTCTGTCTCACTCTGGGGTATGTGCTCCCTGGTTGGTATCAGCGCGGTAAAGGACAGGCGGGCATGCGGCAAGCCCAGTGCCTGGTTCTGGGGACAGGATTCTGCTCTGTCTCACTCCAGGGTGCGTGCTCCCTTGTCGGTATCAATGCAGTAAAGGACAGGCGGTCATGCCGCTAGTCCAGCACCTGGTTTTGGGGACAGGATTCGGCTCCTTGTTGCTCCGGGGTGTGTGCTCCCTGGTCGTTATCAGAGCGGTAACAGCGGGCATGCGGCGAGTCCAGCACCTGGTTCTGGGGGCAGGATTCGGCTCTGTCACGCCTTGAGCGGTGGACTCTTTGGTCTGTTTCAGCGCAGTAAGGGACAGGAGAGTGTGCGGTTAGCCAGTGTGTGGTTCTGGGGGCGGAGTTCCGCCGTGTCCCCTCTGGAGAGAGGCTGTCTCCCAGGTTGCTGTTGGTGAATTAAGGCGGACGTGCCGCTAGACCAGCGCCTGGTTCTGGGGCAGGATTCGGGTCCTTGTCGCTCCAGCGTGTGTGCTCCATTGTCGGTATCAGTGCAGTAAAGGTACGTGCTCCATTGTCGGTATCAGCGCGGTAGAGGACAGGCGGGCATGCGGCAAGCCCAGTGCCTGGTTCTGGGGACAGGATTCTGCTCTGTCTCACTCCAGGGTGCATGCTCCCTTGTCGTTATCAATGCAGTAAAGGACAGGCGGTCATGCCGCTAGTCCAGCACCCGGTTCTGGGGGCAGGATTCGGCTCTGTCTCGCTCCGGGTGCGTGCTTCCTTGTCCGTATCAGCGCACA
>NW_007730515.1:114804-126088 GCF_000696425.1 Galeopterus variegatus
AGAGAGGTAGTCTCCCAGGTTGCTGTTGGTGAATTAAGGCGGATGTGCCGCTAGACCAGCGCCCTGGTTCTGGGGCAGGATTCGGCTCCTTGTTGCTCCGGGGTGTGTGCTCCCTGGTCGTTATCAGCGCGGTAAATGACAGGCGGGCATGCGGCGAGTCCAGCGCCTGGGTCTGGGGGCAGGATTCGGCTCTGTCTTGCCTTGAGCAGTGGACTCCTTGGTCTGTTTCAGCGCAGTAGGGGACAGGAGAGTGTGCGGTTAGCCAGTGTGTGGTTCTGGGGGCGGAGTTCCGCTGTGTCCCCTCTGGAGAGAGGTAGTCTCCCAGGTTGCTGTTGGTGAATTAAGGCGGATGTGCCGCTAGACCAGCGCCCTGGTTCTGGGGCAGGATTCGGCTCCTTGTTGTTCCGGGGTGCGTGCTCCATTGTCGGTATCAGCGTAGTAAAGGACAGGCGGGCATGCGGCGAGTCCAGCGCCTGGTTCTGGGGGCAGGATTCGGCTCTGTCTTGCCTTGGGCAGTGGACTCCTTGGTCTGTTTCAGCGCAGTAAGGGACAGGAGAGTGTGCGGTTAGCCAGTGTGTGGTTCTGGGGGCGGAGTTCCGCTGTGTCCCCTCTGGAGAGAGGTAGTCTCCCAGGTTGCTGTTGGTGAATTAAGGCGGATGTGCCGCTAGACCAGCGCCTGGTTCTGGGGCAGGATTCGGCTCTGTCTAGCTCCGGGGTGCGTGCCCCCTTGTCCTTATCGGCTCGCGGGTAAAGGACAGGCGAGCATGTGGCGAGTCCAGTGCCTGGTTGTGGGGGCAGGATTCGGCTCTGTCTCGCCTTGAGCGGTGGACTCCTTGGTCTGTTTCAGCGCAGTAAGGGACAGGAGAGTGTGCGATTAGCCAGTGTGTGGTTCTGGGGGCGGAGTTCCGCTGTGTCCCCTCTGGAGAGAGGCGGTCTCCTAGGTTGCTGTTGGCGAATTAAGGCGGATGTGCCGCTAGACCAGCGCCTGGTTCTGGGGCAGGATTCGGCTCCTTGTTGCTGCGGGGTGCGTGCTCCATTGTCGGTATCAGCGTAGTAAAGGACAGGCGGGCATGCGGCGATTCCAGCGCCTGGTTGTGGGGACAGGATTCTGCCCTGTCTCGCTTCGGGTGTTTGCTCCCTTGTCTGTATCAGCGCACGGTAAAGGTCAGGCAGGCATGTGGTGAGTCCAGCACCTGGTTGTGGGGGCAGGATTCGGTTCTGTCTCGCTCCCGGTGTGTGCTCCCTTGTCCGTTTCAGCGCACAGTAAAGGATAGGCGAGCATACGGCAAGTCCAGCGCCTGGTTCTGGGGGCAGGATTCGGCTCTGTCTCGCCTTGAGCGGTGGACTCCTTGGTCTGTTTCAGCTCAGTAAGGGACAGGAGAGTGTGCGGTTAGCCAGTGTGTGGTTCTGGGGGCGGAGTTCTGCTGTGTCCCCTCTGGAGAGAGGCGGTCTCCCAGGTTGATGTTGGTGAATTAAGGCGGACGTGCCGCTAGACCAGCGCCTGGTTCTCGGGGCAGGATTCGGGTCCTTGTCGCTCCCGGGTGCGTGCTCCATTGTTGGTATCAGCACGGTAAAGGACAGGCGGGCACGAGGCGAGTCCAGCGCCTGGTTGTGGGGGCAGAATTCTGCACTGTCTCGCTCCGGGTGCGTGTTCCCTGTTTGGTATCAGCACGGTAAAGGACAGGCGGGCATGCGGCAAGTCCAGGGCTTGGTTCTGGGGGTAGGATTCGGCTCCTTGTTGTTCCGGTCTGCGTGCTCCCTGGTCACTATCAGCGCGCTAAAGGACAGGCGGGCATGAGGCGAGTCCAGCGCCTGGTTGTGGGAACAGAATTCTGCACTGTCTCGCTCCGGGTGCGTGTTCCCTTTTCGGTATCAGCGCGGTAAAGGACAGGCGGGCATGCGGCAAGTCCAGCGCGGTAAAGGACAGGCGGGCATTTGGCAAGTCCAGCGCCTGGTTCTGGGGGCAGGATTAGGCTCTATCTCGCCTTGAGCGGTGGACTTCTTGGTGTGTGTCAGCTCCTTGTTGCTCCGGGGTGCGTGCTCCATTGTCGGTATCAGCGCGGTAGAGGACAGGTGGGCATGTGGCCAGTCCAGCGCCTTGTTCTGGGGGCAGGATTCGGCCCCTTGTTGTTCCGGGGTGCGTGCTTCATTGTCGGTATCAGCGCGTTAAAGGACAGGCGGGCATGCGGCGAGTCCAGCGCCTGGTTGTGGGGGCAGGATTCGGCTCTGTCTCTCCTTGAGCGGTGGACTCCTTGGTCTGTTTCAGCGCAGTAAGGGACAGGAGAGTGTGCGGTTAGCCAGTGTGTGGTTCTGGGGGCGGAGTTCCGCTGTGTCCCCTCTGGAGAGAGGCGGTCTCCCAGGTTGCTGTTGGTGAATTAAGGCGGACTTGCTCCTAGATCAGTGCCTGGTTCTTGGGGCAGGATTCGGCTCCTTGTTGCTCCGGGGTGCGTGCTCCATTGTTGGTATCAGCGCAGTAAAGGACAGGCGGGCATGCGGCGATTCCAGCACCTGGTTGTGGGGCAGGATTCGGGTCTGTCTCGCCTTGAGCGGTGGACTCCTTGGTCTGTTTCAGCACAGTAAGGGACAGGAGAGTGTGCGGTTAGCCAGTGTGTGGTTCTGGGGGCGGAGTTCCGCTGTGTCCCCTCTGGAGAGAGGCGGTCTCCCAGGTTGCTGTTGGTGAATTAAGGCGGACGTGCTGCTAGACCAGCGCCTGGTTGTCGGGGCAGCGTTCCACTGTGTTTCATCCTTGGGCCACGGGCCGGATCCCAGATTGGTTGCAGCGCAGTAAAGGACATGTGGGCGTTATGCTTGTCTTAATCCTGGTTCTGGCGGGCAAGGTGTCTCTTTGGCTCAGGTATTGGTGCTCTGGTGGTAGGTTCGCCAGTTCAGCTGTGGGGTGGAGTTGGGGACTTAGCTGCTCTGCTGGCCTTTGCGCTGGTCTGCAGCACTATGTATGATACTGCCTCTCATACTGGATCAGAATGACAGAAGGTGCTGTTCTAATCCCCATGTTCCCGCTGAAGAAACTCCAGCTGCCCACAGCTGGGTCTCTAAGATCTTCCAAGTGTGAGCCCCCGGCTCAGCTTTACTCCTCTGGTCTCTGCTTCCAAGGAAGGGGACAGGTTTCCAGCATCTCATCTGTCGGCGTTTATACCGTTAAGGACGTAAGAGTGTCTGCATATGGCTGTGCAGGGTTTGATTTTTCTCTCCGTTTACTTTATTTCAGAAATGAAAGTTCGTTAGCATCTACCCTGAAGACGCTCCTGTTCTTCACAGCTTTAATGATCACTGTACCTATTGGATTATATTTCACAACCAAATCTTATATATTTGAAGGTAATCTTAGACCCATAAAACAAGACCTTCTCCCCTTACTAATTTGAGATTCTGTGCTTTCTTTTCTTTTCTTTTTTTAACCTATTTATATCTGTAAACTAGGTATTCTTAATTTTTTTCTGTTTTGCTTTTCAAAAATCAGATTGTTCATAATGAGTCTTTATGAAATGAACTTTTTCATCATTTATTTCAGCTTGGCATCTTATTTTTTTATGGTTTTCTGTAAAACAGCTTGCATATTTATCTTTTACTGTCTCTTCGAGAGCAGAGGTTGGTTGACACGGGAGGAAGAATTTGGGGGAATGGACTTTTGGTGTCAGATATTGGAAAGAAGAGAAAAGTCCTCTTTTAATGCCAGAGTCCTTAGATTAAGTTATAATTATGGATTTGTTTTAAATAATGTTCTTAGTGAATGGGAGGTACTCAAATCTTTTAATGAATACTTGATTCATTACTACCCAGAATATTGTTCTTTTAATTGCCTGACTAGTTAAATAAATATGTAGCTAATTGAAATTAGTATGCTTTTGTGTACTTTGGTAAATTTTGGAATAAAATGGAAACTTTTTTTCTCTTAATAGGTGCCCTTGGGATGTCCAATAGGGACAGCTATTTTTACGCTGCTATCGTTGCAGTGGTCGCAGTGCATGTGGTGCTGGCCCTCTTTGTGTATGTGGCCTGGAATGAGGGCTCACGACAGTGGCGTGAAGGCAAACAGGATTAAAGTGAACATCACCTTTTGATAACATTAAGTTGATTTTTTTAAATGTTAAATGCTTCTGGGGCACTTATGATTTGAATAAAGTTGAAAGAATATGTTAAAATAAGTCTTAAGGAGTCAAGTTTGACTAGTATAAATTTTGATCCTTTTAATACAATGGTTTGTATAACAGCTTCAGTTGTGTGAGCCTTTCATTTGCAAATGAGAATTTGGAAATGTTAAATTAGTTACAAATGAACATGTTATATTAATTACACATTATTGTGGGAAGAATTTGATTACAACAAAAAATGTTTTATAGTATTATGACTTACAGTTACTTTTGAGTTTTACTCCTCTGGATATATTAAGATGTACACAGTGAAGCAAGTCTTACCTTCATTTTACACTGGAACACTGTCCCTAACTATCGTGAAAATACCGGGTCATTGGATTCGGGGTTTTAACTTCCTATGGAAATTTGCTTAAATTGTCTACACTGGAATTAATCTGAATGTCACTGAGGAATTTTGCATAAGTATAATCCCTAGTCAATAGGAATCTTTCGTTACATTATTTTATGGGAAAACTAGGCTAAATTATACACATTTATATAAAAGGACTTTGGTTTACTGAAGAATCTAGAAAGCAAAGCAAAGAGCTAGCTGCTCAGACACTCAAGCCCATTTCGTTCCCAAAGTCGCCTTGCATGCCAGCTTTGTGCTTTTCAGGCAAGCTTTTAATGATGTGCTTTGCTTCCTCATTCAACATTGAGTTTAGGCTTTGATTACAAGGTTTTTGGAAACTCCATTTAAAATTGTTCTTCTTACTTTTTTTTCTATTGTAGTGTATATGATAGGAATTTACATTTAAATGTTCGTTTTTGCATATGTTGGGAGTGTAAGCAATCCTGAAATCATTTTTATCACCCAAGAAGTATTCTCCTTGGGATTTCTAGTTTAGTTGTCTTTTTAAGGTCCTTTATGATGGGAAAAGGAAAAAAAAACAACTTGTGATTTTCTTTTGGTATCCTTAGTCTATATTCTTTCCAGCCACTTGATACTATTTGTGTGCAATCTAAAAACAGTCTCACCCAAATGTTTTTTTTCTTTATTATAAAACCATAATATATGTTCTCTGTAGAAAACTGAAAAAATGCATATTCAGAAAGGAAGAAAATTAAAATTCTCCATTATGTTGCCACTTGGAAATAACCACTATTTTGGTTTATATCTTGTGTGCAGTTTTGAAAGCTATTTCCTAACGCTAGTTTGATACACACTAAAAGTTTGGTTTAAGTTCACATTCTGCCAGCTTTACGTGACAACTATTTGTATTTTTTCAGAGGAGTGATTATTGGGCATTTTCTCAAAAAGCACATTCTGCCTTTACTCTTTTTCAAATTCAAATTTCCTGTTACTAATTATCCTAATACACTGGCCCTTGCTTAAGTGTCTGCCATTACTGATTTGTTTGTTCACCCTTATTATTTTTTATGTTGTGGAACTGGACTAAAGGAATAGAGAGATGTTAGGCATAAAAGTCAAATAGGCATTTGTGTTTAATTATTGACACAAATAAAAGGTCAGCATGATTATTATAGGACTGTTTTAAATTCTTGCTTATAGTTAAATGCTATCTACAGTTTAAATGTCTTTAAGGAGTTATTCTAAATGTAAAGTGGTGGGTTTTTTTGGTAAAGACTACAATTTTAGTATAATGACATTTGAGTCAAGGATATTTTGTAGTAGATTTCTAGATGATCCCCTCTTAAAATGCACTGTCATATTTAGAATTGTCCACCTAATTTCTCTATATAATGCTAAGGTTTTTCTTGTACTTTTCAGATCTCATGCTATTTGTAAAATATTAATGTTCAATGTTGGATTATTTTGTTTGGTCTCAGATGTTTGCTGAGTAGATAATGATATGGGTATATTTCTGCAAATATTTAAACTAGGAATTCATGCAAAAACGGTTGTAATTTCTTCTTGGAAAAAGTACCAAGTGTTTGAAAGTTGAAGTTGGATACTAGGGCTGATATTTAGGACTGTTACAAAATAGGCTTGTTTTCAAAGCACTTATTTTTTTTCCTAGGCTTTTAACTGCTAACTGACTAGTTTGCTGCTGTTCTTAATCATGTTAAATAACATATTTGACAAATACATTTATTTTTCAAGATGTCTCACTGCTTTCCTCTTGCACAATGTATATACTTCAATATGTATAGAAAGGAAAGCTACAGTTGAGCCCTTATAAATGTTTTAAGGTAGGAATATGTTCATTATTGTTTGAAAATTGATTGTACGAATAACCTCAGTTAAAAAGTGTAACTTGAAATGTCAGTCCAAACTACTGATTTAACCCCATTTACTGTAACACATTACTTTCCTCCTCTCCTGTTTTGCCCCCCAGAATGTAATCATTTTTCCCCATTGTGCTGAAAAATGAAAAGTCTGCTGTAGAATGCATCCGATGTCATTAACTCTTCAAATGAATACCATTTTACATATTACAGAATAATTTGATTTTTGAGTTGTTAGTGAAGAAATTTAAACCTGCCATTTAAAAAACCCTTTGTTTCATGGGAATCTAACAAAAATTGTAATAATCAGAATGTTTTCATTATAAATATCTCATCCGTTTTGCCAAAAGGAGGAACCGATTGACTTGTTTGGTATTTATTTTCCATTTTCAAGTAAATTTTCTATATGCAGTTAGAGTACCCAAGGAGACCGGTAAAAACGGTTATATAAGTAAAGAATACCCAAAGAACATGAAAGATATATGAAAGAAAGGATTTAAATCCTGTTTTAAGTGTATCTAGTGTTTATTTCTTATCTCCAGATAAGTTCATGTTTATTGTTTAATTCATGCCCAAATGAAGTTGTAGACTGTTGTTAGGCCCATTTGATAAATGGTTCAACTATGGCACAGGTCAGTGGCAGGTTTTTCTGCTGTCAAGTGCTCTGTATTGTCCACCAGAGTAGTACAGCCATTAATTCATACTCCTGTGTTTAAGATAATTTTTACAAGAGCTCAGTGTAAGCAGTGCATTAACAACTTGACAAGATTTCATTTTCCTTTTGTAGGGGGAAAGGATCACCTTAAAAAATAAATTATTTTCAGGGACTTTGGGACCCTAACGATAAATATTACACATAGTCTATGAATAGTTTAGTTCTTTAGATATTCCTTAAAGTGTCTGGAATTCCTCGACATCACTCCTGGCCACACTTTCCTTGCCTGTGTTGTTGCTGTGTCTACTAGAAAGTAATATCTGCGTTCCTTTTAAGATGTTCTGTAAATCATATTTGTCATTTATACAGACTAGTGTTCCTTTTTCCCACATTCAGTGAAATGTCACTGAACAGTAATAGCAATAGCTAACAACATCTGCACAGCACCTTACAGTTTGCAAAGAACGTTCACACATTCTCATTTTAGTTTTGCATAGTGAACCTGTTACGATATGTCTCTTGACGTCAGTGCTAAAAGTGTTAGAGTCTTTAAATCACTAGAGTCATTGAATATGCTGTAGTATTGAACAGAGCTCGACTAGGGGAGGATTTAGATGTACTACATTTCAAGCCATGTGTAATTATCAAAATGGGGGACTTTAGCCACTGTGAATCAGATTTACTTTTGTAAATGATGCTTTTCTAACCATTATCTGGATGGATTTTGTATTCATTATATCTAGCCTGTAATTTGTATAAATTTGCCATCTGTTGTCATTAAAAAAGTGTCCGTAATGCCACTTTTATATGTCCTGATTCAATTAACAGTAAGTTTTATTAACTTATTTGTTTTTAAAAATTTGTTTGCCTACCTCTCTGTTTATAATTTAGAATACGTACAGAGCTCATTTTTAAAAAATTAAGGTTCGTTTGCTTCTCTGTTTGAACCATGTTGATTATGTACAACAGAGCTGTCAAGGGTAAGCTTTTATGCAGTAAAGGTAGGCCAGAGATGCTCAAACTGGTCGAGTGGGGCGTGGGGGGTGGCGCCTAGACTAGAAGGGCTGGCTGTACTTCATCTGGGGTGGGCCTGTCAGAATGGGTGTGGCAGTGGGAAAAGAAAGCTGCTTGCCCCATAGTTTTTTTTTTTAAAAAAATTTGATTGGAGGTGAATGGGCTTTAAATACTACTAAAGGAGTGAGGTTGAGAAATTACTTGTGGCTAATTAGTTAAAGATGGGGATAGATAATTCTTGGCAGTGTCCAGCATGCCACCCCTTCATGACCAATGTCCTGCATCCTCTGTCCTCTAACCACCTGGTGATTGCACTCATTCTGGCTCCTTTCTGTGCTCCTAAAGACTCCAGCTAGTTCTTATTAACAAATACCATCCACTTACAAAAACATGAGACATTTTAGTATCAAAAAATACAGATTATGAGATGCCCAGGGAACTTAGGACACAGGTAATGGTGTTGTAGAAACCACAGAACAGCAGTTCTAAAGTTGACTGGAATCACCTTGTAGAACTTATTAAAAACTACAGATTGTCCAGCCTAACCTAGACCTCCTGAATTGGAATCTCTGGGGATGGAGCCTGGAAAGCTCTTTGAAACAGGCAGTGATCTGGCATGCGGCCAGACTGAGCACCACTGCTAGAGATTTAGAACTGTGCTTCTACATGTATGTTTTTAACGCTGGACTTGAAGATGTTTTTCTAAAGCCTGAAATAAGCACTCAGTTTATTAGGCAAAGGTAGAATCCTGTATGATGCTGTGTTGAAGGTGCATTTTAAAATAAGGAGACCTTTACTGGGTGCCTGATAGTCCATTTTTGACTTTTGCTTCAGTGTTAATAAACTGTTGAATGAAAATTTTAGGACAGGGGACAACCAACTTAGAAATAACTGAGGTGTGGGTCGCTGCTGCTCCTGTGATGTCTTCCCCCTATTTGGAAACCTCACTGTTGTGTTCATCTTGGTTTCAAAAATAGAGGAAGTAATGGAGAAAACCAGAAGTAGTTTCCTAGGCATATCTGTTTTGTTAATAGTATGGCTTCCTACCCCCAGATATAGTAACTTTCCACTCAGTGCTTACATCTCTTCATCATCTCACATGGGCCCCACAGTTTGGCCCATTAAAGATGCACTTCAGTTAACCCTTTTGGAAAATACAGGAAGGTGGAGAGCAGTTCTTCTCACCCTAGCGACCCAGTTGCTGCTTCCCTCCAAGGGAGCATCCAGTTGCCCTGAGGGAATGTATCTGTCCACCTCTCACCACCTTGGCTGTTCCCACCTGGGGCCAAACCAGCTTCACTTCTCTGCAGCCTCTAACTGGTCTCTGCTGCTCTTCTTGTTCCCATAGTCATTTCCCAACAAAGCAACTACAAGGGTCCTTTAAAAATATTAGGTTAGGCATGCTGTGCTCTGCTCAGAGTCCTCCAGTGCTCCCTCTGTCACTCAGAGGAAGGTCAAACTCCATACGCGGCCTCCAGGCCAGATCATTTACCTTCATTTCATTCGCACCCCGTGCTTGACAGGTGCCAGCCCGCTGGACTTCTTTGCACTTCTGAACCTCCCACACTTGCATCAGCTGTCCCCTCTGCCTGCTATTCCTCTACCCCAGATCTTCCCAGGGCTGGCTCTTGCTTACCCTTCAGGTCTTAGTTCTCATGTCACCTCCTCAGAGGGCCTTCCCTGACAACCTAAAGTAGCGAGTCCCCTATCACTAGCACAACAGTTAACGCTGGACAAAATCATTTATTTTCTACCACCTACCAAAACGTAAGTGCAGAGGGTAGGCACTGTGTGTTACCACTGAGCCTCCAGTGCCTACCACATATCTTAGTAAGGATGTTCTCGGGCAACTGCAAATAGTGGAAGATGCAGTTTAAACTGGCTTAAACAATGGAAAAGGCCAAAGACGGGGCCAATCCATAGACATGGTTTAATTAGGGCTTCTGCTCCATTGCAATTCTCTCAGCTCCTCAGTTTGTTGGCAACATTCTCAGGCTTCTCACCTTCATGACCACAGAATGGCTGCAGCCATTCCAGGGCTCCAGTCAGTGTACTTCAGACAGTTATCCAGCTACTGAGCAAACCCCCTGGGCTTTAACCAGGTCTAACTCAGATCATGTGCCCACCTGTGAAACAATCACTTAGGCCGGGGAATGCCAAGCATTGGTGAGTTTAATACCTGGACAGGTGATCAGAACCAAACCAATCACTTGTGGATTATACTGGTTAACTTGGGCCAATCAGTGGCCACCCCTGAGGGATGGGTTTGATGTTGCTGAGACTGCCAGCAATGTTTGCTCAGTGAGTAAGGCAATATACAATATACACATCTATGTGACTATGTGGATGTCGATATAGACATGGACACAAATATGAATGGAGGGATGGGAGGCATGCACTTTGGAGCACAGAACGAAAGTCAATGTCGGGACAGGGCAGGGCCTGGGGGCGGGGCCATCCTGCCAAGGGCCTCATACCTGCATGAGTGCTGGGCTGGCCCCTAGGAAGTGGGAAGATACCAATGCCGTCCCCCCTGTACCAGATTTTGTCAGCTCTGCGTTAGGAAGAGACCAAAATGGTTGCAGGCTCATCAAATTCTTTCCCCCATCTGTGTCTCTCGCTCTCTGCTCCCAGGACTCTGCTTTTGCTCTGAAGCCCTAAAACACACCCCCTTTCTCCACCACATCTCACCCCATCACCATACCGCTTGCCACTGCATCTGTGGTTCTTTGCGCACGAGCAAAGCAGCCAGGCATTTGGATGTGCTCTTCTTGGATATGGTGCCCAGAGTTTTCCTGTTTAGCCAGGTTTCGTAGAATGTAGCACTTGCAGTCGTTCAGCTAGGATCCTGCTCATGCTCATGATGGGTTGCCAGGCCCGGAAGCCCCACCAGTTCTCTTCTTCCCTCTGCTGCTGCGGTTCTGCAATTGGCAGCAACGTTATCAATTTTAACTCTGGCCTGTTAACATGCACATAAACAGAAAGAATTAGAGTAGAAACAGAATCCGATTTTCTCAGCTCCGTGTAAGCTACAGAAGTTTTTTTTTTTTTTTTTTTTTTTTTTTTTTTTTTTTTTTTTTAAAGTATGTTGCATAGCCAGATTTTGTTGCTTTAAAATACAATAGAAAATGAAAATGTTTGGGGCCTGTGAAAAATTAATTCTGTTAACATTTTTACATTCCATTTTCCTAAAAATTGGATGCAGGACAGGCCAAGAGCACCGGGTGTTTTTTTCTAATATTTCTTTTTTTTTTTTTTTTTTTTTTTTTTTTTT
>NW_007730515.1:126936-158733 GCF_000696425.1 Galeopterus variegatus
TTTTGTTGCTTTAAAATACAATAGAAAATGAAAATGTTTGGGGCCTGTGAAAAATTAATTCTGTTAACATTTTTACATTCCATTTTCCTAAAAATTGGATGCAGGACAGGCCAAGAGCACCGGGTGTTTTTTTCTAATATTTCTTTTTTTTTTCTTTTTTCCGTGTCCGGCAACGGATCGCAACCCTCAGTGTTGCCCCCGTACCGGACCGGGGACCGGCAATGGGATCGCAAGCCTCGGTGCTGCTCCCACGCCTCGCTCAGCCAGTGAGCGGGAGCCGGTCTGTATGTGGGATCCGAACCCTCGGACGGGAGCGCCGCCGCGCTTCCCAAGCGGCGCACTATCCAGTGCGCCACCGGGCCGGCCGTAATATTTCTGCTTCTAGCTGGAGACAGTCCTCATCCTCTACTCTTTACTTACCCCTCCCCCACAACACACCTCAAAGCAGCTAGAATTAAGATTAAAAATTGAGTGTGAAATCAATAGAAACCTCACTAAAATGGAGCAAGCCAGAAAAGTTAAACCAGTGTTTCCAAATGACCTGGCCAAAAAGTCTGATGAGGACTGCCACCTTCAGTAGGCAGAATTCTAAGATACCCCCAAGATTTCCACTCCCTGTGTGCTCCCCTCTCCTTGGATATTGGCAGAACCTGTGAACAGGATGGGATAGTAGCTCTCTTGATTAGATGACTGTATGTTTCCTGTGGCTTAAACCACAGAGATTTATTGTCTCAGTTCTGGAGGTTAGAAGTCTGAGATCAAGGTGTGGGCGGGGTGGGTTTCTCCTGAGGCCTCTGTCCTTGCCTTGTAGGTGGCCACCTTCTGTCTGTGTCTTCATGTGATCTTCTCTCTTCTGCATGTTTGTCTTTATGTCCTAATCTCTTATTGTAAGGACACCAGTCACACAAGACTAGGGCCCACCCCAATAACCTCATTTTACCTTAATCACTTCTTTAGAAACCCTATCTCCAAATACAGTCACATTCTGAGTACTAGGGGTTAGGGCTTCACCATACAAGAATTGGGGGAGGGGAAGTCATTCAGCCCATTAACAGTTAAGTGGTGTGGTAGGCTGAATAATGAAACCTCAAAAATGTTCACGTCTTTATCCCTGGAACCTGTGAATATGTTACTTGACTGGAAGGGGGAATTGAGGTTGCAGATGGAATTAAGCCTGCTCTTCAGCTGACTTTAAGAGAGGGAGAGTATCTTGAATTTTTCACTTGGGCCCAATGTTATCAGAAGCATCTTGTGGTAGGCTGAAAATATGTTGTTCCAAAGATATATTCACTTATTAATTCCTAGAGCCTGTGAATATTACCTCATATGGGGAAATACGTGATTAAATTAAGGACTTTGAGAGGAGTTATCCTAGATTATCTGGGTGGGATAATCATTGATAGTCCCTAATAACCTAAATGCAATGACACGTATCCTTGTAAGAGAAGCAGAGGGAATTGCGGGCAGATGTACAGAGGAGAAGCCTTGTGAATGTGGAGGCAGAAACTGGGGTGATGCAGCCATAAGCCAAGGAGGCCCGGAGCCACCAGAAGCTGGAAGAGGCAGGGAGGAGCCTCTTCTAGAGCCTCTGGTGGGAGTGTGGCTCTCCCAATGCCTTGATTTTGGACTTTTGGCCTCTAGAGCTGTGAGAGAATTAATTTCTGTTGTTTTAAACTACCAAGTTTGTGATAATTTGTTATGGTTGCCATAAGAAACTCATACGAGGTCCTGAAAAGTAGAAGAGAGAAAGCTCAAGAGGAAGTCAGAGCGATGTGATGTGAAAAGAACTCAACCTGCCATTCCTGGCTTAGCCAATGGAGGTAGAGGGCTGCAAGCAAGGAACAGGGCAGCGTGGAGAAGCCGGAACCCCGCTGTTGCTGTTCTCTGGATAGGTCATCAGCTTCTGAAAACACCAATGACAATGGTGTGCTTAAGAGAGTCTGAGAGGCAGCTTTGTGAAATGGTTCTCAACTGACCTGGCCCCTACCCCCAATTTCCACCTGGGCACATTTGACGGGTCCATGCATTTCCATGCAGGCCAGCACCATGTCAATCAGTTTTGCTCCCACTCTATATTCCCAGTGCTCAGTTCTGTGCCTGACACAGAGTAGGTGTCAAATCCATGTGCTGAGTGAATAAACGTCACTCCCTATTATGTCCCCTTTTAGAAATCTTTCTATTTAGTTTCATATTAATATATGCTGTTTCCTTGAGCCCCTGGGGCATCTGGGCCTGATATATAGGGGAACACTGGTGGTGGGGTGACCTCTAAGACTAGGCCCCATCTCTGCCCCAACACAATGTTTTCTACACAATGCACATTCTCCGTAGTTGATGTCATTTGAACACATAGTTCTTCATATCTCAGAAGTAGATGCAGTTTTCATTCTAGATGTTCTTTCTGTTAATGCAGTGGGTTTTAAAAGTTTAATCTGTAGCTATTCTGCAATACCACGCAATCATTTTTATGTCGTTTCCTCTTTCATTTAGCTTTGATTGTTACTACTAATATCGATTTTCTCCTTATTATAATTTTCTTATAATTTTATGATTATCTTTAATCCAAGCATGGACCATTGGGGTGGCTGTTTCAGCAGGATCCTTCTAACCAGAGGCAACAGATATGTTAATTGTCATGTTGAACTCAAGGAGCAAGCTTCCTGAATCCTGACCACATGTTAAAATGGATATAATTATTTGAGCAAAATAAGCATTGGTATGTTGAATATTTAATTATTTTCATTATAAATATGCAGTGTGGTTTTTGGTGCTTAATGAAATCTCCCTGTACTAAGTGAGTCTTAAACTCTTTGGGGTAAAGTGATTATCTTTTATCTTCTAAATAATATTTAGTGGATTTTCTGAGAATCTGTCAGACTGCCCCTTGTGAGCTGGCCAAATTGGCTATGTTGTACTTCCTATCCCAAAGTCTTTGAGTTGTAAAAGATCCTAAAAGAAAACTATAGCAGTTTTTTAAAAAAAACACATACTTTTTTTTTAGAGGAGTTTTAAGTTTACAGAAAAATTGAGCAGAAAGAACTGAGAGTTCCCATATATTACCACTTATCACCGCCCCCCCAAACTCCTCTACCGTCAGCATGAACCTACAATGACACATCTTTATCACTCAAAGTCTGTGGCTTACATTAGGGTTCACTCTTGGTGTTGTACATATATGGGTTTTAAAAATTGTATAATGATATGTATCCACTGTTATCGTATGATTCAGAGTAGTTTCACTGCCCTAAAACTCTCCTATGCTCCATTGATTCATTCCACCATCCTGCCAAATCCCTTACAACCACTGATCTTTTTACTATTTTTACTAATGTTATATACTGTAGTTGGACTCATGCAGTCTGTAGCCTTTTGAGACTAGTTTCTTTCACTTATCAGTATGCATTTAAGCTTCTTGCATGTCTTTTTGTGGCTTGATGGCTCATTTCTTTCAATGCTGAATAATGTTCCATTGTGTGGATGTACCACAATTTATCCATTTACCTGCTGAAGGACATCTTGGTTGATTCCAAGTTTTGGTGATAATGAATAAAGCTAGTGTAAACATCCATGTGCAGCTTCTTGCGTGGGTGTAAGTTTTTAACTCACTTGGATAAATACCAAGGAACAAGACTGCTGGATCACATGGTAAGAGTATGTTTGGTTTTATAAGAAACCACCAAAGTGTCTTCCAAGGTGATCGTGTCATTTTGCATTTGCACCAGCAGTGACTGAGAGCTCCTGGTGCTCCACACCCTCCCCAGCGTTTGGTGTCAGTGTTTTGGATTTCAGCCATTCTTTTAGGTGTGTTGAGATATATCTCATTATTCTTTTAATTTACCATTCCCGGATGACATAAGATGTTGAGCATCTTTTCATATGCTTATTTCCATCTGTATATCTTCTTTGGTGAGGCGTGACAGCACAAGTTAATAACATATATTATAGTAAAGATGTAAAAACCTGACAAACTTTTCAAATCTTTTTGCAGTCATCTTGTTTGTTTTGGCTGCTGCTTCCCATTACCAGTAATAAGATACATTTCATAAAATCTGAAGTCTAAAACTAAACGTACGAATCAAGAGTTCCTAATGTTTGTAAGCACATTGGTTAAGGACAGGGAAGACCTGGGTTCTGGTCTCATCTTGCCTCCAAGTGTGTGATCTTTTAAGCAAGTCACTTTCCATTCTGAGTTTCAGTGTCTTCTATAAAATAGGGGTAGGTATTGAGATGATTTTTAAAGTTCTTGCAGCTCTGGGTTTCTTTTGTTTCTATATTTTATGGTGGTCACTACAGTGGCCACCATCAACATATGGCCACCTGAGCCCTTTGATTGCCTCGTGGTAAATTTAATATTATTATCTTGAAAATTTTCCATATTTCTTGTCTGTGCTGAAATGAAGGGCTTTAAGTAAGGCTGAAACCTAGCAACCAGCTCTCCTGAAATGTCTCATTGAATGTGTTTTTTGTACAGAGTATCAGGAGAAAGTACAGACAGCAAAAATGGTAGCCACACTTTTGCATTAATTTCATTTGGTGACTCACCCACTCTGTCATCCAAAGATGGCACTGATGTAAATTGTGACCTTTTCTTCTACCTCTTATCATTAAAATAATGCCGGTAAAAGAGCAGTGACTCACCACTAGAGCAGATTCTTCTTGAGAAAATTAGTGGAGGATTGTTGTGGAAAGCTTGGTCAAAGGGTCTTTATTATCTCCATCTGGGAACAGGCAGCATCCTTTGCTCAGCTCATTAAATCCCTCTTCTATAATATGTCCTGTGGATTCAATATAGCCTTACCATGTTATTATGTTGATTCTTTCTCATTTTGGCAGTATTAAGGCTTTGAATGCACCAAGTAATTTTCCACCGAATCAATTGTTAATTGTCATTGCCTCCATAATTTGAAGGGGCTTAGAGGCTTGTTATTCACTCTGGAATAGTGTTCTTATATAGTTTATGGATACATATTTCTTTATGGACATATATTAATCGCACATCTCCGCTTGCAGAAGTGAATACTCAGAGTGATGGGAGTGTTGAAATTATGTTTTCCAATTACCAAATAAACACATCATTTGAAAAGAAAAATCTAGGAGTTTGGGTCTTAAAAATAGGCATAGTAGTTATATAGTTTGCCTATTATTTCGACATACCATTGTCTTATTAAATTATGTCATGGCAATATTTAATAAGAATAATAAGTGTCATTTGCATTCAGTTTATTCTACATTTCTCTAGCCTACCAACTTCTAGAAGGTACTGGATGCAAGTGTTTATATTCCCTTTGTAAAATACTAATATAACATTATGTGTATGTGAAAACTTGCTAAACACCTCACACAGTTGGAAGCAACCATCTCAAGATCATCTAGTCTCACTCTTCATTGTATAGATGAAGCTCAGAGGGGAGAAGTAGCTTGCTGAAGGTCACACATCAAGTCATGAAAACACCAGAATGACAAGTCAGTTCTCCAACTTCCAGACCAGTTCTCTTGGTATCTTCGTAGCACCTTGGCATCAGAGTTCCTGGGGATAATAGTGACTGTTCAAGAGAATGTTAAATGATATATTCTGTGTCATCTGCTTAAAAACTGTACAGTATATTTAGAAACATTATTATCACAAATGGTCCCAGCGTATAAACTCGTGTATTTAAAGGGGGTAAATTAAGATTGTTTTGAAATTCCCTTATATGTCCCCTCTTGGTTTCCAGTAAACAAGATGCTTTTAGATTCACACTGTGCTCATATGTCAGCAAGATTGATTTCCACAAGAGACACCAGAAATTGAATGACATAACTTCATGGAATACCACATGTGGACTTTTGCTGTGGCTTAAAGTACTAAGAAAGCTTTTTTCCCCCAAATCGGCCAAAACAAAATCACTAATTTATGATCACTGGAACAGTTCCTTCTAGTAAATAAGAAACCAATGATTGCCTTTTGGAGGTAACATTAATTCTTAGATTCCTGGGCTACTAGTTAGTGTCTGGTCATCATTTTTATAAATTCATTTCCTGGCAGATGTAGATTTTCTTCTCTCTACAAGGTTACCTACTTTAACAAGAAGCTTGCCTGAACTAAGGTAAATAACCGAATTGACTATGTTTCAGAAGAGTTTTAATGAATTTTAGGAAAACTGACGGCAATACAATCATTGGTTGAATCATCAAACTAAAGTGAAGCTTCAGAGGCTATGAATAAGAGTACTTACTAGTTTCATGCATCCATGGGTAGGAGATAATTTGATCGGATTCCGTCAATTTCATCCCAGTCTGCGTCATTCCTGAGTTCATTTTTCTGGGGCTGGATGCCGTAAAGATCAGACTTTTTATTCATTCATACAGATGTTAATTTATCAAATATTTAGTGAGTACATTCCATGTGCCAAGTGCTGGGGAGAACAGAGAGGCATAAAGGACATGGTGCCTAAACACAAGTAGCTCCTAAACTGGAGAGGGGAAATGGCAAGTAAGTGTGGACACTCCATTTGTATATCACACTCCTGTCTGCACAGAAGTCAATTCCCCTAGGGTCGGGGGAAGTTCACTACAGGTTTCCTAGGGGAGGTGACACCTAGGTGTCTGGAGGAGAAAGCAAAAGGGTTGGCAGGGGGGGGGGGGGCTTGAGCTGGGAGGGAGGGCATTTCAGGCACAGAGTAGAGCAGGAGGTGTGATATTGGGCTAGGAAAGGGTGACAGAGATGGGTTGGGGATGAGGCTGGGCCAGGACTCAGAGGGCCTTGTGAGTGTTGTGCTTGGCCAACATGGAATGGAATTCAATGTGGCTGGAACAGAGCTGAGGTCTGCAAGCACAGAGAGATGAAGGGCAGAAGCACAGGGCAAACGGACAGGGGATCAGACAAGAGGGAGCCAGTGAAAGGTTTTCAGCAGGAGAGGGACATGATTAAAACTGTATCATTAGAAAGCTTCTTAAACAACAGTGGGAAGAAGTGGTGAGATACTTTGGTTATTTCCACTATTTTGCCAATAATAGTCTCCTTATTAAACCCCACAGAGACAACCAACTTCTCCCCAGTTGGGAAACCAATGGATGAATTATGGCTTATTTACACAATGGCAAAAATGAATGAACTAGTTCTACATGTATCAACATGAGTCATATTGATGAGGAAAAGCCAGTTGAAAAAAGGCTACATGTACTGCAAAACCATATATGTAAAGTTTAAAAACATGCAGAACAATAGGATGTATTGTTGATGAACACATGAGTGCATAGAAGTACCCAGAGTGTGTGGAATAGTACACACCTACCTCAGGGTAGCAGATGCTTCTGTTGGGGGAGGGCAGGGGAGGAGGATGTGGCCCTTTAAGTGTTTGGGAAGACTTTATTTCTTTTAAAAACTAAAAAGAGACATGTGAAGCAAGTGTAGTAAAATGTTTACATTCATTAAATCTGGGTAGTGGGGACATAGGTGCCTATTATACTACTTTTTGTACTTTTCAGTGTGTTTGAAATATTTCAAAATAAAAATTTAAAGTAGAAAAAGTAAACGAAAAAGTCTATTGTATGATTTAGTGTACTCTTAGTTGCAAGTACGCTTTTTATGAAATGTACTTTTATGAAGTGTACTTCACCTCCTCCATAAAAAAGAGGCTTAATGGTACAGGTTATATTATCCCATCAAAGGTTGATGAACTATGGCCTGTTTTAGGCCAGGAAATCTGGCCTGATGCCTGCTTTTGTATGGCCCATGAGCTGAGAATGTTTTTTCATGTTTAAATGGTTTAAAAAAATCAAAAGAAGATGAATATTCTATGATAAGTGAAATTATATGGAATTCCAACTTCAGTGTCCATAAAATTTTATGTGCACATGGCCATGCCCATTCATTTAAGCACTGTCTACGGCTGCTTTTGCACCCCAAGGGCAGAGCTGAGTTAAGACAGAGATGGACCTCAAAGCTTGAACTGTCTACTATCTGGCCCTTTTAGGAGGACTTTGCTGACCCCTGCCATTTAACAAAAGAGCCCAGAGGTAAGTGGTTCCAGGGTTGGTTGATTCAGTGGTGTGGTGATGCTGGGGCTCCGGGTCCGTTCTCTGTGTGCATGGCTGCCATATCTGTGCCATATCTCTGGCTGCCGTAGCACCAAGCATCATGTACCATATGTCAACATCCAAAGGTTGAAGGTGGGGTTTGCCTCACCTTTCTCTCACTTTTTAACAGGGAGGATATTCTTTCCCAGAAACTTTCCAGCAGTTTAAAGATTTCTCCTTCAATCCCTTTGGTCAGAAGAGGATCACATAGCCATTCTGGGATTGAGAAAAGGACTGGTTTGATTTCCTGAGTCCAGGGAAGGCTTCAGTTAGAAGGGAAGAAAGGATAGAGGAACACATGGATAGGTAACAGTACCTACCACAAGTATAGACTTAAGAACTAAAAGATTGGATTGGAAGGGGCAGGAGGGGACGTAGGGAGACCATCTAGGAGGCCAGTGGCCAGGGCTATCATCTGGGAGAGCAGTGATGAAATGAAGGAGGGTCAGACTACGGGTGTTGTATGGAGCAGAAGTGGTTGCGCTCTATATTTTGAAGGATGGCCAGTGGACTGGGTGTTGGAGGAAAGAGTTGAATTAAGCAGGACTCCAAGGTTTCTGGCTTGGACAACTGAGTGTCATTCAACAAGATGGGGCAGACGCAGTTTTGGTGGAGAGGTGAGGAACAAGTCCTAATATCCTGACTGTTCTGCCCTATTTTCAAGTAACAGGGAAGTGAGAAAATAAAGTTATAGCTCTTTTAAACAAAAACAGTCTCTGCTTTTTCTTCCCCTTTTTTTCCTTCTTTGAAAAAGTAGAGTTATTCCTGAATAAGTGGAACAGTGTCATACGAGTATGAGTCCAGCATTTTGCAGTTTAAAAAGTGCTTTCATATCCACCATTCCACTTGACCCCCCACTCTGGGAAATAGGTATGACAGGATTCACCTGCATTTTACAGATGGGCAAACTGGGATGCAGAGAGAGGAGGCTCAAAGGCCAGACTGGAACGTGTGTCCTCTCCTCCTAGGTCAGAGCCAGGCTGTTCCTACGCAAGAGCATCATCTTAAAAGGGTGGCGTACTTGCTTTTGTCTATCTTTGACATATACCCAGCTGAGACCCCACTTGGTTTTTTTCCTCTTTAATATCACACGCAATCTTTACGTTATTTTACATTTAAAAATATCTTTCTATTTTTTAAAAATTATTTCCGTACCCAAGAACCAGACAGTAATTTGCGTTGCTCACTTATTTTTAAACCATTATACACGACTGTTTTGGTTCATCTTTAAAAGCTTATTTCCAGAGAACATAACAAAATTAATTAAATTGCTTTTTGAAGCAAGGCTGCTTTGTTTCTCACTGAAACGATGACTCATGAGGTCTGACTAAGTCTCAATTATATTCCTCCCCAGCAGATAATTTAAATGTGATTCATACAGAAAGGGAAAGAAAGAAAGAAAAAGAAAAAGAAAACAAATGAAAAAAAGTACCTCTTACTTACCTCTTTGACAAGTTATCCTGGATGGGGGGTTACATGGGAGAAACCTGTAATGTTTCTTTCAGTATCAGAAATCCTTGTTGACAGCAGCATTGATAACTGGCATCTCTGTGTCCCAGGATGTGCGAATGGTGCAGAAAGGTAGATTTTGGCCCAACCCAAGGAAACACTTTCTGATCTGCCAAGAGATTCAGTGGTGGTCCTGGCTGGCTTGGGTGACATTGTCCCTGATTCAGGGGTGTGATCATCTGACAGAAAAGCTGCTTGGTGGTGATGGTGGCGGTGGTGGTGGTGGGGGCCCTAAAGGACTTTTTATTTAACAATGCATGGATCCTGGAATATCGAAGAAATAGAAAGGAGCCCGGCCTGCCTGAATGGTGGGAGACTAGGGGAAGGTAAAGCTGGGTAGTATGGTGCGATGGGATGATGGAGCACCCTGAGCAGAAACAATATCTTGAATTAAATTGTCACTTTGAGAAATCACTTTTTATTTTATAATTAGAAGCTTTCTGGCAGTTGGGAACATAGTACCTAGTACACAACAGGTACATAATGAATGTTTGCTGAATGCATGCCTGCAGGGATTAGGGAAAGGAAGAATGACTGAATGAATGGACTCGTGCATGACAGAGTAGGCTGGAAGGAAGAGCAGTGGGAGGGACTGGGGATGCCTTCCCATGGACTTTGGAAGATTGGCTTTGAACTAAGGGGAACTTCGAGGCTGTGTTCACATAGATGTGGAAATTCTGGCTTCGTTACAAACCTGTGTTCTTTGAGTTATGTATGGGGTCAAGTGAGCATTTCATTGGGTGCTTCTGGTGGCAGTGGATGTCAGGAGACTGTCCAAGTAGCCTTTTTGTTTTGTTTTGTTTTTCCACAAAACCGTCAGAGCAGATCTGCTGAAATATATTGCCATTCCCCTCCTAACTGCCCCAGTACCCCCCAGGACCCATTTCCCTCACACACTCACATTGGGTTTTAATGCCAACAACTCCAGTGCAGCCAGTTCAGTGTCTTGCTTTTTGCTGTGGCATGTTTTGCTCCTTCAGCTATGCAAAGGGCTAGCAATTTCACTGATGGAAAGGGAAAGAAGACCCATGGAGAGAAGGGTCAGGTGATTTATGGGGTTGAGCACAGCGTCCTCAGGTTATTTTATGACACAGTACTTGTTTTACCTTCTCACACAATAGGCCTCAACAAATTCCTACTTAGAGATGTATTTCTCCTTGGTTTTCAGAAATTCAAGGGTGGATAGTGCCCAGGGGTTGCAGCTAGATCAAGGTGATTTGGATCCACTTTTATTTTTCTATTTTCAAGGGGCATGTCTGATGGAAAAGCAATAACTTTAGGGGAAGTATATAGTATCACAGGTTTTGAGGGGCGCTTTGGCTAATTCTCATAATCACTCTGTGCCTTAATGTCCTCGTGGGTGAGTGCAGTAACACCGGCCTGTCGCACATGGATTTGTGCAAAGGTCAACCAGATGACACCAGGTGAGTTGCTTTACACGCTGCATGGGTGAACTCAAGGTGCCCTTATTTATATTATTACTCCTATTTGCTGATTAATGGTGCTTATTTTGAAATTGATTTTGGAAAAATACCCACACAAAATGAAAATCCACTCCCATTGCTAGCAAGGTGCTCTTTGTGAAGTCACAGGTTTCACTCAAAGGCTATATTCCACAGAAAATAACTGCAATTTAAAAATATGACCTTCTAATAGAACCACCTTCGATTCTGTGCCCATTTCACTAATCTTCCCATGACCACCCCATTACCTCTTGAGTGGTTTGCTAACAATATTTATTAACTGCAGGCCTGGGAACAGACAGACACTTCCAAATTGGATGGTAGAGCGAGACCCTTCTCTTATCATTTGTCGCCAAGAAAGTGTTCTGAGCTTTCCTCCCATCTCTTGTCTTCTGGCTGAGCTCCTGTGCTGTCCTTCCGCATATTTTCTTCTGTATAGCTGCTGAGTTCCAGCAGGCCTGACATTGGTCTTCACCCGGTGAATTTGAGGAGTGAAACTCACTGCCACTCCAGGCCACATCAGGAAACATAACTGCCACCGGATATTAGGGATTAGCTACAAAAGTCCCAGGAAGATCGTCTCATCCTTCCAAGTCCAACATTCTTTCCTACCACGTAGCTACAAACAGTAAATAAAAGAATGATTCATAATATAATGACTACCCCCTCATTATTCCTTAATCTTTTATTCATCTCCTTTATGAACTAGGTGCATTTGCTAAAATGAAGATACTGCTTTTTCTGCCTTTATAATAAACAACAGTAATTATCTCGTGGAATGCATCCTCTTCTCCACAGGGAATGACTGTTTGCTTCTGAACTGAACAAAATGAGAAATTATGACATCACTTTTAAAATCAATATGAAGTGCTTGTCACGAAAATATGGATCTTTCCAGTGGGGATAAAAGTGACTCACATCAAGTGAATCAGAAATACAAAAGCGTCAGGCTGTCATTTACCTGAGCAGTTTGTTTTGGTTCTGTACAGGGGAGCCTTGGAAACAATTAGCAATTGTGAAAACAAACAAGACCAAAAAACCAAAGTTAAAAAAAAACACAAACAAAAAACAGTTGCCCCCCCCCCCAAATTCTTAGTAGATGGCCATATTTTCACTGACTTATCTGAGTATGGAACCAACAAAGCTGAAGAAGAGATCATAGAATTTTAGAGCTGGATGATTCTAGAAGTTTCTACACTTTTTTGCCCATTTCAAACAGAAGGAAAACCCAAACTTCCTAACAAAACTTAATGTGGAGGGTTGTTATGGCAAAGGTCTGTGAACACAGCTATTCTGACTGAAGTGCATACACACACACACGCACACATGAACACACACGCACACACACACGCACACACACACTCACACACGCGCACGCACGCGCACGCACACACGCACACGCACACACAGGCACACACACGCACAGACGCACACACACGCACACACACGAACAAAAACGCACACATGCACACACGCACACACACAGGCACAAACGCACACACACACGCACACACTCACACACACACGCATGCACGCACGCACACTCTCACACAAACACACACGGGAACACACGCACACACACGCATGTACACACACGCGCACACACGCACACGCACACGCGTGCACACACACGCACGCGCGCACACATGCACACGCACACACACGCACACAGGCACACATACACATGCACGCACGCACGCACACGCACACACACGCACAAACACGCACACATGCACACACGCATACACGCACAGACGCGCACACACGCCCACGTGCACAAACACGCCCCACGCACACACACACACTTGTACACGAACGCACACACACTCGTGCACACACACATACACGCAGAGAAATGCACACACACGTGCACACACACGCACACTCACACACGTACACACTGATACACATGCAGAAATGCACGTGCATGCACGCACGCACACACACACACAAACAAACATGGGAAACACATGCACACACACGCACACACTCACACACGCACGTACACACGCACACACAAACATGGACGCACACACGCGTGCACACACTCACACACACACAAACACACACGTACACACGCACACACGCAAACAGGCACACGCATGCACACACACTCACGCACATATGCGCACACATGCACACGCACGCGCACACGCAGACACGCACACAGCCGCGCACAAGCACACACCCACACACGCACCCACACGCCCACACACAATCTTGCACACACACACGCACACAAGGACACAGACGCAAACACATACACACACGCACACACATTTGCACACACGCGCGCACACGTGCACACACGCGCGCACACACGGACACAAATGCACGCACTAGCACACACACGCTCATACACACGCACACACACACGAGCACATGCACACGCGCACATACACATGGAGAAACACACGCACACATGCGCACACACATGCGCACAAACACAAACCCACGGGCACGCGCACACACGAACACACATGCGCGCACAAACATGCACAAACACACAAACGCACACGCACACACACGCATGCACGTGCACACACGCACAACACACACACGTACACACACGCACACACAAAAACACACGCGCAAACTCACGCCCACACACGCACACGGACACATGCGCACACACACACACAGACACACGCACGCACGCACGCGCACGTACACGCCCACACATACACGCACACACACATGCACGCGCACACACACGCACACGCTCGGACACACACGCACACAAGCTCTCACACAAGCACACACACACGCGGGCACAAACACGCACGTGCGCACAAGCGCGCACACACACGCACACACACGCACACACGCACACACACATTCACGCAAACACACACGGACACACGCACGCAAACACCAAAACACACGCACGCACACATGCACACACACAAACGCACACGCACACACAGGCACACACGTACACGCGAACACACACATGCAAAAACACACGCGCATGCAAACACGTGCACGCACACACACACACGTTCACCAACACACACGCGCGCACGCAAACACACACACATGCACATATGCACACACACACCCATGCACACGCACAAACACGCACACACACACGCGCAACACACACACGCACGCTCACGCACACACACAAAACCACAAACAGACGCAAATGCGTGTACACAGGCAGGCACAAAGACACACACGCACACACGCGCATACACATGCACACACGCGCATACACACGCACAGGCACGCACACACACACACATGCACACAAACACGCAAACACGCAGACACGCACACGCACACGCACATGCACACACGGACACAGGAGCACACGCACGCACACGAATGCACACACTTGCACACACATGCATGCACACCCATACGCACACAGACACACCCTCACACACGCACGCACACACACACGGACACAAACGCCACACACCCGCACATACACACACAGGCGTACACACACGCTCGGACACAGACGCACACACACGCACACAAACACGCACACACGGACACACACACGCACACACATGCAAACGCACACAAAGAAACACATGAACACACACATATGCATACACATGCACACACGGACAGACACGCGCACAGGCACACACACGCGCGCACAGGCACACACACACGCGCGCGCACACACACGCACTTGCACAAACACACACACACGCGCACGCCAGCACACGCAAACACACACGTACTCACGCACACACACACAGGCACAAATTCAAACACACATGCAGGTGCTCACGCACACACACGCACGCACGGACACACACGCACATTCGCTCACGCACACAAACACACACGGGAACAAACACACATGCACACACTCTCACACGCACGCACACATGCACACACAAACATGGACGCATACACGCGTGCGCACTCACACACACACATGCCCACACACGCACATCCCACATGCGCACACACTGACACATGCACACACACACACTCGCACGCATAGGCACGCATAAACACATGCACACACACGCACACACGCGCATACACACGCACACACGCGCACAGGCACACACACACGCGCGCACACACACACACACTCATGCATACAGACACACACGCACACACGCAGACACGCACAAGCATACGCACACACGGACACACAGGCACGAACACACCTGCGCACACTCACACCTCCACACACGTGCACACAGATGCGCGCACGCACTTGCACACACACCTGCACACAAGGACACACACGCAAACCAATACACAAACAACCACGCACACACACACTTGCACACACATGCACGCACACCCATACGCACACAGACACGCACACACGCACGCGCACACACACTCACAAACACACACACGCACACACACACGCACAAACACGCACACACAGACATTCACTCCCACACACAAACACACACGGGAACACACACACACGCACACACTCTCACACGCACGCACAGACGCGCACACAAACATGGACGCACACACAGGCGCACGCACACATGCGTGCGCGCACACACACGCGTACACAATTGCCCACACACGCATACGCCCACATGCGTGCACACTGACACATGCACACATGCACGCACACACTCGCATATAGGCTCGCAGAAACACATGCACACACATGCACACATGCGCACACACACATGTGCACAGACACGCACAGACACACACGTGCGCACACACACACGCACGCACACACACTTGCACACACATGCACGCACAACCATACGCACACAGATACGCACACACGGACACACACGCACACACATGCACAGGCACAAGCACACACGGAAACACACGTACAGACACGCACACACGGACAGACACGCAAGCACACACGCGCGCACACACATGCACACACACACAATTGCCCACACATGCAAGCAAACACAGACGCACACACGGACACACGCACACACACATGCACGCGAACAGACATGCTCACACGCACGCACGCACACACACTTGCACACACGTGCACACAGGTGCACACAGGCACACACGAACACACACACACACACGAACACACAAACGCACACACACACGCACACACGCGCATACACACGCAAAGGCACGCGCACACACTCCCGCACGGATGCACACACACAAACACAGACACGCACACACACACACACAAACACATGCACACACAAACAGACACGCACACACATGCACACGCATGCACAAGCACACACGCACACACACGCGCACAAAAATGCACACACGTGCACACAGAGACACGCGCACACCTGTGCACACGCACACATCCCACACGAGCACAAACACGTGCACACACACTTGCACACACACACAACGACACACACGCAACACAAACGTACACTCACACGCACACACACACTAGCACACACATGCACGCACACCTGCACGCACACAGACACTCACACACGCACGCGCACACACACTCACAAACACACACACGCACACACACACACGCACACATGCACACACAAAAACACACACATGCACTCACGCACACACGCCCACGTGCACACACACGCGCCAGGCACATGCACGCACACTCGTACACACATGCACGCACAGACGCACGCACACACGCACACATGCACACACACACACGCACGCAAACACACACACATACATACACACGCACGCGCGTGCACACACAAACGCACACACACGCACACACACTCACACACACGCACACACACGCACACACACGCACACAAACACTGACAAACGCACACACACGCACACACACGTGAAAGCATACACACAAGCACAAACACGCACAGACAGACGTGCACACACGCACAGACACGTAGTTACACACGCGTGCACACACACATCCAAACACACCTGCACACTCACACGCACACACACGCACATGCACACACATGCTCACACACACGAACGCACACACACTCGTACATACATGCACACACACTCGTACACACACGCACGCACACACGCACACATGCGCACACACACAGTTGGCCACACATGCACGCAAACACACACGGACACACGCACACACACGCACACACGCGCACGCACACGCATGCACACAGAGTTGGCCACACATGCATGCAAACACACACGCACATGCACACACACGCTCACACACACGAACACACACACTCGCACATACATGCACACACTTGCACACACGCCCACACACGCGTGCACACTCGCACACACATGCAAATGCACACACACACGTGTGCACACGCACACACAATCACACACTCACACTCACACTTGGACCCACGCGCACACACAGACACACACGCACGCAAACACACATGCACATATATACACATGCACGCGCGTGCACACACAAACGCACACACACATATGCACACAAACACACACACTGACAAACGCACACACAAACGCACACACGTGAAAGCACACACACACGCACAGACACACGTGCACACACACGCACAGACACGTAGGCACACACACGCGCACACACACATCCGAGCACACCCACACACACGCACGCGCACACACACGCGCACACACAGATGCGTACACACGCACACACGCACACACGCACACATGCATACGTGCACGCACACACCCACACACGGGCACACACATGCATACACACTCGCACACACAACGACAAACGCACACGCGCACGCACACACACACGCACACACACACAACCATGTGCACACGCACGCGCCATGCAACTCACACACATACACACTGACACACACGCAGAAACGCACGTGCATACATGCATACCCGCACACTAACACACACGCTCACAAAAACATACGGGAATACCCGCACACACACACACGCATGCACGCACACACACGCGCACACACATGCACACGCACAAAGTCACACGCACACAAAAACACACGGGAACAAACGCACACACGCACACACATGCACGCACTCACACGCACACACATGTAGGCCCAAACGCGCACACACGCACACACACGCACACACACGCATACACACGCAACACACGCATACACACGCACAGGCATACACACACACTCACACACAATACACACACACACACTCATGCAACACACAAACACACACGCATACACGCACACTCTTACACGCACACGCACGCGCACTCACACAAAGACACGCACACTCCCTACACGCACACACACACGTGCACACACGCACACACGCACAAACGGACAGGCACGGACGCACATATGTACACACGCATGTGCGCGCACACACACACGCATACACAATCGCACACACACCAAAAACCGCACACACACGTGCATGCACACACACATGCACACACGCCCACATATGCACACACACGAAAACGCCCCCCCACACGCACACACACATGCACACAATCACCCGTACACACACACACACACACGCACGGACACACACATGCACACCATCACCCGCACACACACACATGCACACACACGCACACACGCGCTCGAATGCAGAAACGGAAACAGACGCACACACGCACATGCACACATGCACACGTGCACACACCTGCGCACACACTCATGCACACACTTGCACACACGCGCACACAAGAACAAACACGCACACACACGCACAAACGCATACACACACGCACACACGCACACGCACACAAACACCCGCACACACATGCGCACACACGCACAAACAAACGCATACACATGCGCGCACACGCACACACACAGACACACGCACGCAAAACCACACGCACATACATGAACACGAATGTGCTTGCACACACACGCACACAAACACACACACACTGACAAACGCACAAACACACGCACACGCACACACGCTCACACTCGCACACGTGTGCACACACGCGCACACACATGCACACACGCACACACACGCACGTGGACACACACACGCCCCCACACGTGCACACACGCACACACACACGCACACACTGACACGCACGCGCACACGCACAAACACACACGCATACACACTCGCACACACACCGACAAACGCACACAGACGCACACGCGCACCCACACATACGCGCACACGCACACATCCACACATATGAACACACACACACACGCACACACACAAGCACGCACACACATGCACAAACTCAACCGCACACACACACACAGACGCATGCACACATGCACACACTCACGCATGCACACACAAACACACGCACCCAAACGCACACACACGCACTCACGCAGACGCAGACACACACACGCGCACGTATGCACAAACGGACACAGATGCAAACACACGCACACGAACACATGCGTACACGCACACACGCACACACGCAGACTCAAATACATACACACTGACACACATGCAGAAACGCACGTGCATACACGCACACCCGCACACTCACACACACGAAAACACACATGGGAAAACGCACACACGAAAACACGTACACACAAAACATGCAAGCACACGTGCGCACACACGCGTGCACACAGGCACACACACACACGCACGCACACACGCGCCGACACGCACACGCACGCACACACGCGCAGACACGCACACACACGCACAAACACGCAATCGCACAAAAACACACGCACACGCGCACGCCCACACGCACACACACACGCACTCACGCACACATAGAGGCACAAATTCAAACACACATGCATGTGCTCACACGCACACACGCACGCAAGCACGCACACACACGCACATTCACTCAAGCACACAAACACACACGGGAACACACACACGCACACACTCTCACATGCACGCACACACGCACACACAAACGTGGACGCACACACACGCGCTCAAAAACACGCCCACACACGCACCGCCCACATGCACGCACACTGACACACGCACACACGCACGCACACACTCGCACACACAGGCCTGCAGAAACACATGCACACACACGCGCGCACAAGCACACACACACGTGTGTGCGCACACACAAGCATGCATACAGACAAACACACACGCACACACGCAAACAGACACGCACACACATGCGCACACACACACACGCACACAGACACGAACACACCCGCGCACACTCACACCACCACACACGTGCACACAGATGTGCACACGCACTTGTGCACTCACCCGCACAAAAGGACACACACGCACACCCATACACACACACGCACACACACACTTGCACACACATGCACGCACACCCATACGCACACACATACTTGCACACACGCACGCACGCACACACACAAGGACTCACACGCCGCACACCCGCACAAACACACATGCGCACACATACTCACGGACACACAAACACGCACAAACACGCACACACGCACATTCACTCAAGCACACAAACACACACAGGAACACACACACACGCACACACACTCACACGCACGCACAGACGCACACACAAACATGGACGCACACACAGGCGCACACACACACGCGTGCACACTCACACACAAACACGCATGCACACATGCCCACACACGCACACGCCAACATGTGTGCACACTGACACACGCACACATGCACGCACACACTCGCACACACTCGCACACACAGGCACGCAGAAACACATGCACACACGTGCACAGGCACGCACACACACGCGTGTGCACACACACATGCCTACAACACATACGCAAACAGACACGCACACGCACGCACACACACACGCACACACAGACACGAACACCCCCACGCACACTCACACCACCAAACACGCGCACACAGAAGCACACACGCACTTGCACACACACACCCGCACACAAGGACACATACGCACACCCATACACACACGCACGCACACACACACTTGCACACATGCACACACACCCATACACACACAGACACGCACACACACATGCACACACACACGGACACACACGCCGCACAACCGCACATACACACACGCACGCAAACACACTCACGGACACACACACGCACACACACTTGCACACACGCACACACACGCATAAACACGCACAGGCATACACACACACGCTCGCACACAATACGCACACACACACGCACACATGCAACACACAAACACACACACGCATACACGCACATAGACACGCACACTCTTACACGCACACGCACACACACACGTGCACGCACACAAAGACACGCACTCGCACACCCCCCACACGTGCACACACACGCGCACACATGCACACACGCACAAACGGACAGGCACGCACGCACACAAACGCACACACATGCACGCAAACACACACACATACGTACACACGCACGTGCGCGCACACACACACGCATACACAATCGCACACACAGCAACAAATACACAAACGCGCGCACGCATAAACACATGCACAGACGCACACACATGCACACACACGCACACGCCCACACACACGCACATGCCCACACACACACACACACGCGCACGCATGCACAAACGGAAACAGACGCACACACGCACACCCACACATGCACACGCGCACACACACGCGCACACACACTTGCACACACTTGCACACACGCGCGCACACAAGAACAAACGCACAGACATGCACAAACGCATACACACACGCACACACACACACACACGAACACCTGCACACACATGCGCACACTGACAAACATGCAGAAACGCACGCGCACATCTGCACACCCGCACACTCACACGCACACAACGCGCACACACACGCACACACACTTGCACAAACACGCAGGCACGCACACACACGCACAGGCGCGCACACACGCACACACACACACGCACGCACAGACACTCACACACAAATACACACACGCACTGACACATACACTTGCACACACACGAACGCACACACACGCACGCACACATGCACGCACACACGCGCACACAGGCACGCACACACACGCACATGCACACGCACACACACGCACACGCACACACACATGCGCACACAAGAACAAACACGCACACACACGCACACACATGCACACGCACACACGAACACCCGCACACACATGCGCACGAACACGCACACACGCACACACACGCACACACGCGTACACAAGAAGAAACACACGCACACACGCACACACGCACACAGACACTTGTACGCACACACACACGCATGGACACACACACACGCATACACGCACAGATGCGCACACACGCCCACGTGCACAAACACGCCCCACGCACACACACACACTTGTACACGCACGCACACACACTCGTGCACACACACACACGCACAGAAACGCACACCCACATGCACACACATGCACACACACACACACACTTGCACAAACACGCAGGCACGCACACACACACGCAGACACGCACACACATGCACACTCACACACAAAACACACACGCACTGACACATACACTTGCACACACACGAACGCACACACATGCACACGCACACGCACACACACACACGTACACAAACACGCACACAGGCACACTCACACATATTGGAGGCTGTAGAAAACTCTCTTACACCCCCCAAAGCCACCTGAATCCCCTGAGTACCCTTCCAGGAAGCTCATGGCCTTGAGGAGCTTGGGAAAAAAGACTGATCCACTCCAAACTCCTCTGGTGAAGGAGGGCTTGGGGTCTCAGAGCTGGCCTGAGACAGGATAGGTCACCCAGCCAAACCACAGCCACAGCAGGGTTGGGCCCTCCAGGCCAGGCCCTCAAATCCCAAGTGGGACTCCTGAACTGAACTGTGAATGTCTCCTCACACTCACCCTTTTTCCTGGCCCTTGCCACTGAGGGGATTGCTATCATTAGCCAACTTCACATTTCAGGTGTTAAAATGTCCCTGCACTGACGTTAATGTGGACCCAGTCAGAACTGAGTTTTAGGAATGAGTAATCTGTGGTACTTCTGTCTTTGATTAATTTAGTGACATTTATTCCAGAAAAGAAGTTTAGATGCTTGAAACGTCGTTCCTTATTAATAAAAAATTTCCATTATGCTACAAAAAAACCCCTGTAATAATCAAAAGTGGGCTATGAACACAAAAATTTGAGGTCCACTTGTCTTGATTACACTATTCTGGAACCTAACAACAAAAACAAAATAGTAGCCATTTTAGAACCTGATGGTACCTGAGGCTGACTAGTCCACTGCCTCCTCATTTTGTAGATCAGGAAGTGGGCTAAGAGAAATGATTTTATGCAATGTCACCCAGGAAGTCCTCACCCAGGGCCCCATCCTGCCTCCTCTTAAGCAGTGTTAATAATGCTATTTTGGTGAAGGCTCTCAGCACTAGTTTGGGAATTTGTGAAGTACTCTGAAGTACTTCAGGATTTTCTAAATATCGATGATCTTAAAAATGTGTTCACCTTTTTTCTAATTTCACATGGAGTTGAAGCATTTATTTGAGGTGAGAATTCTAATCATATATACTGTGATTCATGAGGGGTTTTGGTTTAGGGCTTGTCAGTTGGTTTCTGCTGAGGTAGTATTTTCAAATCAATACATTACTTCCAGTGCCAGTAGAACACAGGGCTTTACCCATGTACTCTACCATCATGGGAAGTTTAAAAGATCCTAATGGATCAACAAATTCTGAGAAAAACAGAAATCATTAATAACTTTATGTGAAAACAGATCAGAAAATAAAGTCATGCTAGTAATTCAGAAGTGAGTACAGATCTATAAGACTAAATGGGCTAAAATTGCTTGTGCATGTCTCATTATGATGTACTTACTTCCAGCTTTTGAAATTAGCACTCTCATTTGTTAGTTTTTGAAACTCTTTGTTGGCATTTTGGGAGACATCAAAGCCAATGAGACAATTACAAACTCACTGGAACTAGGTCACATCAGTCAGTGAATGGTAGTGAGAAGCCTGGCCTGCTGCTGAATCTCAACAGTGTTGTACTGCCACACCAAACCTGAGGAAGGTGCTAGATGTGTTAAACTATAAACAAGGTCAGTCAGGATGCATTCAGGAAGTGCCTACTACATGCCCTAGCAATATGCTAGACAATGTGAGAGGTACCAAAGTCTGATAGGAAGAGGTGAAACAGGCGACATGGCTACATCTGCAGTCAAGCATGGATCACTACAGTCTTGAATGAGAATCTTCTGAAATACTTATATAAAAAAAGGACTATTCTCCATATAGTGAAATATGTGGCTGCACTTGGATCCTGGTAACCAACAGAGTATATTTTGTCAGTTGAAATAACGGGGGCCACTGTGGTGAGGATTACATGAGATTATATATGTAAAGTCTCTGCATTTTGTGTGTCCTGACTAAGTGTAGGCTATTTCCCTTTTCCTGCATAGCTCCTGTACATGAGATAGTACCTGACTTTAAGAATGAGACAGTTAATGAGTGTCTTCTCTTTGGAATCCGTCAGAAGAGGAAAATCAGTGTGTCCTGAATGCTAGGCTAGAATTGACAGAGGAGACTGCATGGAGCATGCAGGAACTGATCAGACTGAGATGGTCAGAGGATGAAAGGACAACACAAAGTTTAGGGCCTCTCAATTGTTTGTCCCATAAGGATCTACTTAGGAAATGATAATGTTGTACCACACACTGGGGTTAGACAAATGAGGCTGTTTTTAGCTCAGAGTTTCTTTCCTACAGATGGAGCCCCTGTCTGAGACACTGCCCAGTCAGTAGCAGGGCTGAGGGGATCAATATTTACACAAGCCTGTGACTAATATGTAACCCATTGGTTGGGAAGCTTTGATATAGTGAACTTAGAGGTTCAACGATCCCCTTATATCCTTTTCGGAATGAGGCAGAGGGTGAATGAATAAGACCTTGACCAGTCAATTCCCTATCCTTGGCTTTGCAGTGGCCAAAGATGGCTGGTGGCACTGTTTCCCAAGGCCAGGGACTGGGGAGAGGGAGCCGCATGTGCACAAAGAGTAAAGACCAGTTGGCTGAATGTCCTTGTTGTCCTGCCCTATCTTTCTTGCCCTCTATATGTGGGCTCATTGCACTGGCCTTCCCTAAGCCACTGAAGTTCTCTCTGCATGGCCCATAATGCTCTCTGTATCAGCACTCAGGTTAGATTGAATAGATACGGCAACTGACAAAAGGCCCTGCCCTTCACGCTTGGACTTGTGCCCTGCACAGATGCAAGTGTGCAGGGAGTGGAGGCTTCCTGAACACATTGTTCCTCTGTTCTCTTTTGTCCTGTTCTCCAAGCCTTGGTCACTGGGCCCATTGCTCACTTTTAACACAATGACTTACCAATTACAGTTTCACTCAGCCCTAGTGGCCTCCCCCAGTTAAAAACAACTCAACAGCAAAGTTTCAAAAGCTAGGTCTTTCATAAAAGAGGTACCAGAAAGGAAATCCTGACACATGCTATAACAGCAATGAACCTTGAGGGCATTATGCTCAGTGAAATTAGTTAGACATAAAAGGACAAATATTGTATGAGTCTACTCATATGAGGAACCTAGACTGCTCAAACTTACAGAGACAGAAGGTAGAATGGTGGTTGCCAGGGGCTGGGGACAGGGGGAAATCGGAGGTTAGTGATTGAGTACAGAATTTCAGTCTGGGAAGATGAAAAAGTTCCGGAGATGGGTGGTGGTGATAGTTGCACAACAATGTGAATGTACTTAATGCCACTGAACCGTACACTTAAAAATGGTTAAAATGGTAAATTTTACATTATGTGTATTTTGTCACATTTTTTTCAAAAAAGGTAAAAAAAAAAAAAAAAGAAAAAAAAAGAAAAAGAAAAAGAAAAGAGGTACCGGGCTGGTCTGCAGATCTCAGAGAGTGAAAACTGCATGAAGGTTGAGCAATAAATTTGATCCTTCATATTATTATTAAAAGAGAAAGCTCAGCATACATCCAAGTTAATGCAATTTTCAATCATATTTTGTAATGAGCTGAGTCACCTCTCTTTATTACCTCCCTCTGTCTTCTTTCCTTTGGTTTTGAAATGGATTTAAAATGTGCTTGGATACGTTAAAGAACCTGTTTCAGTTGGACTCACACCAGGCCACACTGGCACCTAGAAATGGGATGAGGGCAAGGAGCTCTTCTTTCCTTTGGTTTTGAAATGGATTTAAAATGTGCTTGGATACGTTAAAGAACCTGTTTCAGTTGGACTCACACCAGGCCACACTGGCACCTAGAAATGGGATGAGGGCAAGGAGCAGGGCATGGGGGGAGGGAAGGTAAGTGTTGAGAAATGTGACAAGGCATGCCACCCAGTGCACCATCAGAGCAAGACCTTGGGAAGACCTGTACTCTATGCGTTAGTCCTTGGGAAAGGATACTCATCTTCCCCATGGCCTCTGCTAAGGCTTCTGGCACTTCCTCAGAATTGGGTTGTAGTCTCAACTGAGCCCTTGCCTTATGAATTTGGACCAGTCCCTTGTGGGACCAGATGGTTTCTAGGGACCTCTACATCCCCAAAAGTCCGTGATCTAAGCCAGCAATAGGCTTTGCAATGTGAGAATGGTTTTCCTAGGGACCAGATTATGTGCTTGGTGGGTATTATGGGTTGAATTGTGTCCCCTCAGGAAAGACACGTTGAAGTCCAAACCCCTAGTACCTCAGAATAGGACTGTATTTGGCGATGTGTCTTTGCAGAGTTAATCAAGTTAAGAGGAGATCATTAGAGTGGGCCCTAATCCAATATGACTGAATACCCATATAAAAGGGGGACATTTGTACAGAGACCGATATACACATAGGGAGAATATCATGTGAACACACAGGCAGATGAAGACATCTGCAAGCCATGGAAGGAGGCCTGGGACAGATCCTTCCCTCACAGTCCTCAAAAGAAAGCAGCACTTCGGACACCTTGATTTTGGACTTCTGGCCTCCAGAACTGTGACACAGTACATTTCTGTTGTTAAACCACCCAGTTTGTGGTACTTTGTTACAGTAGCCCTAGGTAACTATATAGCAGGTAATGTAGGCCTCCATCTTGGCAGTCATTGCTGTCTCTTTCTACCAGGTAAGTTCTAGAAATGGAAGAAGGGAGGGAAGACTTGTGTGCAGGGCTTCTTTCTCAAATGATTGCAAGCACCCTCCTTGGTACAGGAACTGCCTCTAGTATCCTCACCTCAGTGATTCATCACATCACCTCAGCCCGCCTGGGAAAGGGTAACTTTTTTGATTTGCACAATCCTCCTCTTCATGTATTCTTGTCTCCTACAAAGGGAAATAAAGTTCAGTGCTGAGACAGAGGGACTGTTCTCAGAACTTAGAATGCTAAAGGCTTAGTCATATGGACTCTCGATGCTCCCTAATCAGTATCACTTGGTTATTGCTAAGGTTTTAGTCTGTCCATCAACAGCCTCTCACCTCATCTCAGTTCATAATTGCGTGCAGTTAGAGTGCCTATTACGGGAAATATGTACTGTCATCAGCAGCTGAGTCATAAAATTATGTTCTATCTAGAGGTGGTCAAAGCACCTCTACTCAGCTCGTCACGATTCTTCAGCTAGGACCAAGGAAATTGCTGTCTGATTATTCTCTTCAGACCCATTAGTTAGGGAACATTTTCAAACTCAGCGTCTAAAGACTTGGCCAAAATAGGTTTTTGTCTAAAAAGATTGATCCTGATAAATGAGATGAAGAGCTGTTCAAAGTGGTTTAGGGAACAAACTTCATTTCATCTCATCAAAGTACAGTGTCGTCCTCACGAATACTTTTTGGTTTAATTTTTCTCCAGTAAGTTCCACTGCCTGAATTTGTGCAAAATGTACAGCAGTTGTGGCAGCAAAGATGTCGTATTGAAAATTAAATAAAATATGGTGGTTTTCTACTGGAATACTGACATTTTTTCAAAGGTTTTTATTGTTGTTGTTCAAAGAACTCTTACAGAGCAAGATGAGCTGAACCAGAAGTTACCTCTCTCTGCGTTTGCTAAGTTGTTCTGTCTTCAGTGAGTCGATCCTCTTCTTTCTCTACACTCTGTCATCCACCAACTTGTCTACTCCCCAGTTACCATCTTTATCCTGGTAATGCCCAACTGAATTTGTGCAAAATGTACAGCAGTTGTGGCAGCAAAGATGTCGTATTGAAAATTAAATAAAATATGGTGGTTTTCTACTGGAATACTGACATTTTTTCAATGGTTTTTGTTGTTGTCGTTGTTCAGAGAACTCTTACAGAGTAGCCACAAGATGAACTGAACCAGAAGTTACCTCTCTCTGCGTTTGCTAAGTTGTTCTGTCTTCAGTGAGTCGATCTTCTTCTTTCTCTACACTCTGTCATCCACCAACTTGTCTACTCCCCAGTTACCATCTTTATCCTGGTACACATTTCTCCAGCACAGACCTTTCCTCTGAATGCCAGACTTGCAAAGCCACTTGCCCCTTGGACACCGCCACTCAGTTGTCCCCTAGACTCTTTGAACACAGCCTCTTCAAATCACCATCATCCTATCCCACCCAACCTGCTTCCCTTGCACTACCCAGCATCTCAGGAATGGCGTCCATTGACTTGCCAAACTCTTGGCAAATCCTTCTTCAGTTCCCATTCTCACAACTTTCCCTTCGTCCCCACATCAATAGCCAAACCTTGTAAAATCCATCTTCTAAATCCTTTTCCAATCCTCCCACTCCTCTCTATCGTCACCTTCTGCAGCCATTTCATGTTATGCCCTGAGCAAGGAGATACCCATCTGGGATGCACATTTGCTAGGCAGGATTTACATAATGGCCCCATTCATGAGTGGGTCTCTCTAGGTTTCTGTAAGCACCATCTCCATGGAGCCTTTCCCTGCAGCAGTCATGATTTATGGGTTTTTCCTTCACAAAGGAGGTCTGTGGCAAGGAAAGGGAGGAGTTCTGTCATGTGATATGAGAGCTGGATGAACAGTGCTAGTGCAGGTAAATTGTACCCTTCCATCCCCAAACCTTGGAACTCCACCAGAGGAGGATGGAGTAGGAGCTAACATACTCCATGGCATGTCCCATGTGCTAACTGGGAGAAAGTGCGGTAGACAGGACCGGGCCTAAGCCTAATTTAGGAAGTGAACAGGGTTTGTCTTCAGTGCCTGCCACCTTCCTTTCTTTCTTCTCTTCTGAAGTACCCTAAGCACTGAATACCCTTATGCTGGCCTTAGATGTCCACAGCCCTTGATTGCTGCCTGACCCACCTCCTCAAGGTGGGCTTGGACATTAAGATAACTGCTTCACCTCCTCCATCATTCATTCCTTCAGTGGGATGGTGTTTGGGTCCAGGTGGGTAATGGAGGCCCGCAGTGTGGTCACATGAAAGAATGGTCAGGGTAAGGTTCTGATTGCTCATAGCCCTACCAGGGGGTGGTTCTTATTCAAAGAAGAAGATCCCACCAACTTGCTTCCCCTTCCCTTTATCTCAAGTGTTCAGACTCTACTAGAGAAATGTTTGTGGCTGATGATGATGGTGATTACATAGATTTCCTTGTTCCCAGGGCTTTGTTTTCTATTCTCAGCCCTACCCCAAGAGAATATCAATGTGGAGGAATTTGTCTCTAAAGTGAGATCAGAGGAGCTGGACTGTCACCTGACCTTACTCCTGTTCAAGTCACTAATGAAATGCTAGCTCTAAGGGCTTGGCATTCCCATGGCACAGACCTTTCTGTGCACATTGCCAGGCAAGCACATTGGCAGATGCCCCAACTGTGGAGAGAGCAGAAGTGCTGTGCTGCTCCCACCTGCTTGCTCCCAAAGTCAGCTTCTGAATGGTTCTTCTCTTTTCTGTCACAACTGGTGATTTACCAGTACTTTGGCTTAAATTTAAAAAAAAAATAAGACTTTTAGAGCAGTTATAGATTCACAGCAAAACTGAGAAAAAGATACAGAGATATCCCATACACTCCGTGCCCCCAAATATGCACAGCCTCCCCCACTACCAACATCTCCCACCAGAGTGGTACATTTGTTACAACTGAGTTAATTTTTTATTATGAAGTACATCAGATATACAAATGAGCAAAAAAAAAAAATTATATATATATATTTATGCAACCAGTGCTTACATACCCATCACTCAACCTAATAATTTAACAATACGAATGCAATTAAAGTCTCCCAGCTACTCCCCCCTGATCTCATTCTCTTACCTCCTTCCCAAGGTAATCACTATTCTAAATTTAGTGGTTATGAGAGCCTGAGTGGACTGGTGGGAACCATCCAGTCCTCTGGGGGCTTGGAGAGAACAAAAAAGAGAAAAAAGGTGAATCTCTCTCTGTCTATCCACTGGAGCTGGGATATACTCTTCTCTCCTCTCCATGGACATCAGAGCTTGAGACTCTTCAGCTTTTGGGTTCCAGGACATACACCAAGGACACCATTGGCTTCTCTGGTTTTGAGGACTTGAGACTTGGACTGAGCCACGCTACCGGCATCCGGTTTGCAGACAGACTATTATGGGACTTCTCTTCACAATCGCATGAGCTAATTCCCCTAATAAATCCCCTCTCATATATTTATAACATATCTTATTGATTCTATCTCTCTGGAGAACCCTAATACAGAGGTTTCCATTCCCATTCCTTTCCATATTCTTTTACTTAATATTGATGTATCCATAAAGTTTGTAAGATTGTTTTGTATATTTTTAAGCCTCATAAAATATCATGCTGTAAATGACCCTTCTGCAACTTGTTTTATTAGCTCATTGTCTGCTGTTGAGATCTGTCCATGTTGATATATGTACTTTTGGTTCATATATTTTAATTGCTGTATAGTATTCCATTGTAGGAATATACCACAATGTATTTATCCGTTCTTTTGTTGATGGACATTTTGGTGTTTCCAATATTGGTCTGATCATTCTTGGTGCAATAATTTCTCTAGGGCAGTTTTTTTTCTTTTTTAAAACATACTTTTATTTTGAAATAATTTTGGACTTCCACAAAAGTTGCATAGTAAAGGGCTCCCACATAATGTTCACCCAGCTTCCTCTAATATTAGTATCACATAACCATAGTACAATAATCAAAACCAAAAACACCCCACATTGTCACAATAATTACTAACCTACAGACTTTACTAGAATTTCAGCAGTTAGATCAATGTTGTTCAAATGTTGTGACTCATTAGTGCAGTGATTCTCGACTTTGGCTACACATTGGAATTAAGTGGGGAAATTTAAAAACTACTGATGCTGGGGTCACATCCTCCACATATTCTAACTGAATTTGTTTGGGTTGTGGCCTGGGGAATGGAAATGTAAAAAGCTCCTCAGACGACTATAATATGCAGCCAAAATTGAGAAACACCGCACTAGTAGATCATGAAATCACTTTAATTGGTTGTGCTAAGTATTAAAAAGTGAAATGAAATAGAAATATATCAGAGCGCTCTGTATACAAGATAAAAATTCTCACAGAAAACTTTTGCTTCAATTATAAATATATTGGGTTGCATAGTATGAAATACTATAACTCATTAATGAAAAAGATTCTAAATCACTATCTAGATTATAATCTAGGAACCAAACTGTTGGGTCACAAAATACATGCATCTCTCATTGTGCTGGATGTTGCCAAATTGCTTGCTAAAGTGTTTGCACTAAATTACACACCACCTGCAGTGCATGAGAGCCCCAATTGTCCCACTTTCTTGTCAACACCTGGCATTATCAGACCTTTTAAATTTTTGTCAGTTTTGTGGGTGTGAAATGGTTTCTTCTGGTCTAGCAGGCATTTCCCAGGTGACCACAAAGGTTGAGCACCTTTTTATATGTACATCAATCAGGTTTCCTCTTTGGGAAATTGCCTGTTCATGTCTATTGTCCACTTAAAAAAATGGGTTGTTTTGTAGTTTATTTATGTATATTCTGGATATCCATCCTTTGTCAGATACCTGTGCTGCATGTATCTTCCAGCACTCTGTGTCTTGTCTATTCGCTTTTTTTTTTTTTTTTTTTTTTTTTTTTTTTTTTTTTTTTTTC
>NW_007730515.1:158749-191008 GCF_000696425.1 Galeopterus variegatus
TGTCTTTTGTCTTTTTTCCGTGTCCGGCAATGGATCGCAACCCTCAGTGTTGCCCCCGTACCGGACCGGGGACCGGCAACGGGATTGCAACCCTCGGTGCTGCTCCCGCGCCTCGCTCAGCCAGTGAGCGGGAACCGGTCTGTATGTGGGATCCGAACTCTCGGGCGGGAGCGCCGCCGCGCTTCCCAAGTGGCGCACTTATCCAGTGCGCCACCGGGCCGGCCCTCTATTCGCTTTTTGAAATGTTATTTTTGCACAGAATTTTTATTTAAATGTAGTCAAATGTATTCATTTTTAACTTTATGGTGGGTGCTCTTTATGACTTTTTTAAAAAAACCTCTTTAGGGCCGGCCTGGTGGCGCACTGCTACAGTGCGCCGCTTGGGAAGTGCAGCGGCGCTCCCGCCGAGGGTTCAGATCCCACATACAGACCGGCCGCTCACTGGCTGAGCGAGGTGCGGGGGCGACACTGAGGGTTGCGATCCTGTTGCCGGTCCCGGTCCAGTACGGGCACGACACTGAGGGTTGTGATCCATTGCCGGTCACAAAAAAAGAGACAAAAAGGAAAAAAAAAAAAACCTCTTTCCTCACCCTGAGGTCATAAAGATACTCTGTTCTATTTCCTTCTAAAAGCTTTAAAGTTGTGTTTCTCACAACTGTCTGTTGTGTTTTTAATGCCTCCTTGGATTTTATTTGTTTTGATGAGATCAATGTAGATTCACATACAGTTGAAAGAAATGATACAGAAATCCCTTATACACTTTGTCTAATTTCCCCATTATATGTACAATACACTGATCTTATTCAGATTTTTCCAGCTTTACTTGTGCTCATTCATGTGTGTGTATTAAATTCTATAAAACATTGTCTCCTGGATAAGTATCCACGACCACCGTCAGACTCTGCACAATTCTTCCATGACCACAAGGATCCCTCATGTTACATTTTATAACTTCATCCATTTCCTCCCGTGTCCATACTCTGGTCCCATTCTTAATCCCTGGCAAGCACTGATCTGCTCTTCATCTCCCTAATGTTGTCATTTCAAGAATGTTGTATAAATGGAATCATACAGTATGTAACTTTTCAGGGTTGGCTTTTTCAGTCAGCATAATTTTCTGCAGAATCATCCAGGCTGCTGCGTGTATTGTTAGTTCATTCCTTGTTATTGGTGATTAGAATCCCATGGTACGACTTCAGTTTGTTTATCCAGTCACCTGTTGAAGGACATCTGGGTTTTTTCCAGTTTCGGGCTATTACAAATAATGCTTTTTATAAACCTTAGTGTACAGGGTTTTGCATGAACATAAATTTTCATGTCTCCAGGATAAATGCTCAGGAGTGCAATTGCTGGGTATGATATGTAATTGCTGGTATGGTAGTTGCATGCTTAGTTTTATAAGAAACTGTGAAACTGTTTTCCAGAGTGACTGTACCATTTACATTCCCACCAGTAATAAATGAGTGATCCAGTTTCTCTGCATCCTCACTAGCACTTGGTGGTGTCACTATTTTTTATTTTAGCCATTCTGATAGGTGCACAGTGATAGCTCATCAAAGTTAGAATTTGCATTCCCAGGTGGCTAATGATGTTGAGCATCTTTTCATGTGCTTTTTTTTTTTTTTTGCCATCCTATTGGTGAAATGTCTTTTCATGTCTTTTGCACTTTTTAATTGAATTATTATTATTTTTTCTGCTTCAGGATTGACTTTTAAAAACTTTTTTTTTATTGCTGAGTTTTGAGAGCTCTTTATATATGCCAGGTGGTTTGAAAATATTTCCTTCCAGTCTTCAGCTTGTCTTTTAATCCTCTTCACATGGGCTTTTGCAGAGCAAAAGTTTTAAACTTTAATTAGGTCCAATTTATTGATTTTTCATTTTATAGATTATGCTTCTGGTGTCAAGTCTAAGAACTCTTTGCCTAGTACATAATTCTAAAGATTTTCTCCTGTTTTTTCTAAAAGCTTTATAGTTTTATGTTTTACATTTAAATTCATGATCCATTTTGACTTAGCTTTTGTATAAGATGTGACGTTTTAGCTAATGTTCATTTTTTATTTTTTTTGCCTGTGGATGTCTAATTGCTCCAGCACCATTTATTGAAAAGGCCTTCCTTCCTCTGCTGAATTCATGTCACACCTTTGTCAAAAATCAGTTGGACATATTTGTGTGGGCCTCCTTAGGTTTTTTTCTTTTTTGTCTTTTTTTTCGTGACCGGCAACGGATCGCAACCCTCAGTGTCGCGCCCGTACCGGACCGGGACCGGCAACGGGATCGCAACCCTCGGTGTTGCGCCCGCACCTCGCCCAGCCAGTGAGCGGCTGGTCTGTATGTGGGATTCGAACCCTCGGCGGGAGCGCCGCGGCGCTCCCAAGCGGGGCACTGTAGCAGTGCGCCACCGGGCCGGCCCCAGGTTTTTAACCTAGTCAGAGCTTTAACTGTCTCCAAGTCCCAATATATATTGCTTTAACTTCCTCCAAGATATATAAAAAGTGAATCATCATTTTGTAATTATACCAACATTGTAATTAACAAGGATTTTGCAACAATACCTAATTAAACACTGATCGTGTAGTGTGAATTTAATTTGATCATTTTTGGTCTCTCTCAACTCCTCAGGGGGCTAATTCTAACAGTTATTTTTATTTATTTATTTTGTCTTTTTGTCTTTTTTGGTGACCGGCAACGGATTGTAACCCTCAGTGTCGCACCCGTACTGGACCGGGACCGGCAACGGGATCGCAACCCTTGGTGTTGCCCCCGCTCCTCGCTCAGCCAGTGAGTGGCCGGTCTGTATGTGGGATCCAAACCCTCGGCGGGAGCGCTGCCGCACTTCCCAAGCGGCGCACTGTAGCAGTGCGCCACCGGGCCGGCCCTAATTCTAACAGTTAAATTAGCCTGAAGCCATAAAGGATTGTGAGGTGAATCAGGACTTAAATGTATAAAAATACAATGTTTTACTTTGGCAGAGTAAGAGGGAAAATTTTCAAACTATTAGATCATAGAAATGTCAGAAGAGAAAACGGCAGGTGGGAGTGGCCTGCGTGCATGATTCTGCTGGCAAATGAAACCAAAGGTCTCTTTCTGTTCAATCTACTCTATGGGTCTTTACTTATATAGTTATGTTACCCTACACAGAAGTGTGTTTTTGGAAATCTGCATGCATGTCACCCTCTTGTGTGTCATGTATTACTAAGAACCGTTTCTAGACTGGAAGACAACTGACCTGGCATCTAGTCTCAGTTGTGTCTCTAACCTGCTGTGTGACCCTGGACAATAGCTTAGATTTCTGGACTACTTTCAGCTCTATAAAATGCAGCTCAATCTAGCAAATATCTTCTGAGTGCCACCTCCATGACAGGTCATGTAAGATACACTGAGATGAGCAAAACACAAGCCTTACTTTCAAGTGACTTTCTGATTTATAGGTTATATCCACAATTTATTGAGCACTTACAATTTGTCAGCTGCTATGCTAAGCACTTTACATGTCTTATTTTCTTTAATCCTCACAGTAATCTTGTGAGGTAGGAGCTAATAGCATTCCCATTTTACAAATGTGGAAACTAAGGCTTCGAGAGGTTAAGTAGCTTGAACAAGGTCATGCACTTGGTGGCTGTTTAACCACCACAATCTAGTTCAGGTGGTCAGATTAGCTCACTTTATGAAGCCTATGTGAGGCAGGATCTTGATCCAATAGGACTGAGGGCAGCATTTTGACAAGCAGAAGGAAAAAACAGAAGTTAGATATACTTATTATTAGCACTTTACAGATGGAGAAGTTGAAATGTAAGAAAGTTATATAAGTTACCCAAAGTCACACGGTAGTCCAGGACTCAATCCCATATTGTTCTTTCTTCTGATGGGGGAGTAAGAGTTCCTTCCCAAGGCTGAGGCCAACCTCTGCACTTGTGCTGTGGATCCCCATTCTTTTTCCTTCTTGAGGATCTGGTTCTTCATCAGTTATTCCCTGTTGTCTATGGTAATAACCTCTTTCTCTGGTCCATTTCCCCCCAGCAATTAAATATAAATATGTCCAAAAATCTCTTTGTTAAAAATCTCTCCTCTTAATCTGACCTCAGCTGCCTCGCAAGCTCCTGAGCTATCTCTCTCTACTTTCATAGCCATTCTTCGGGAAGGATTTGTCTATGGTCAATATCTCTACTTTTCACTCCCCTCCTACTACAATCTGGCTTCTGCCCCCAACACTTATACCAAAGTCATCAGTGACATCCTTGTCACAAAGCACATGTTTCATTTTCATCTTGTTTGACTTTTCTGCAACATTCAAGGAACTTGACTATTGCCTCCTTTCTGAAACAACTTTCTCTTGGCCAACAAGGAAAAAGGGGAGGCAGCAATAGGGGACTGAGTGGGGACAGCCACTCATGAAGAAGCACCGGGCTGGGCTCAGATGGCAGGCCTGGTGCCCTGGAGAGTATATCTCTGCTTGCAGCTGTCACTTCAGTGGACAGATGACTTTATTTCAGCTCCCCCCAAATCAAGGGGCAATAATCTGTCATGTGCGAGAAATACCATATGGTAGACACTTTGAAAAGTGGTAAGAAAAGTATAAAGTACTTTTGGGGAAAAAAAACACTTCCAAAAGCATGAAATTTGTCTAGAAAAGGATCAGGTAGTTTCTTTGAAATGGCATAGCTTCCTATGAGTTTATTTTTTATAGGTATAGGATATCAATTTCGTCAGTAGGTTTTGATAGTTTGAGTTATTCAAGAAATTGGTCTATATCATTCAAGGTGCCAAATTTATGGACACTGATTTATTTGTAGTATTCCCTTATTCTCTAATTATATTTTAGTACCTATGGGATCTATAGTAATGTCTCCACTTTCATTATTGATGTTGGTAATTTGTGTCTTTTTTTTTCTTGGTCTGTCTCACAATAGGCCTCTTAATTTTATTGATTTTTCAAAGAATCAGCTTTTGGTTTCATTGATTTTTCTCTATTTTTCTATTGATTGATTTTTGTACTTATTAGTAGCACTGGTTGAGTAATCTCTGGGATCTAGAGTGTAGATTTACTGTTCATGAATATTTCAGGACACTGAGTCAGGTAGCTGAGGACAGACCAAATCAACAGCATCTCCAGAGCTTGAGTTACTAGATTTCAGAGAGTACTAGGAATTCGTCTAGAAATCAGTACTCTTGAGCAGTAATCTTATCATTTCCAAATGGGCCAACATGTTATGCATTACTGACTGGGGCATCTGAGAGAGAACCAGAACTCACAGAGGCATTCTAGCTACAGCACACATATTTAAAACATGCATTTTTACTTGTAATCATATATTAGAGCAAACACTGGTTTGTATTATGTGAAACCTACTACACAGAACTAAAATTCAAATTAATAGCCTCTATTCCAGAGCAAATTTACTCATCTAAAATGTCCTGGCCTAACTTTTCATATGTATATTTTTTTATTAAGTATCTTACTTCAGAATTATTTAGTGTTATTATTTTCCACTACAAATTTCTTCTCCTTCCTCTTTTGTTTTTTTCTTCCTGGTTGATGGATATTAGGAGCTTTATCACAGAATATACTTACAGCATCACGTCAGTGTGACTTGTAACACTAGATGCAAATATAGACACCAAAAAGTCTTTTTAAATGCATTACATTTCAAAAGAGAAGTACTTAATAAAGGGAAAAGATTGGTGTTTTTACTACCGGATGCACAATGGCCCCTTCTTGATCAGGCGAGACAAATGGAAGCCCAGCTGGCTTGAGAGGAGGCAGATGTGGCCCCTTTGTCCTGGGATGACTCCAAGTAGTAGTATTTGTTGATAATTTTCAACAGCTTTTGGCCTTTTTTCAATGCTTTTAGTTTGTACCTTAGAACCAAAAATATCTTTTCCTCTTCACTTCTGGGCCATGACTGTAAAATATTGAGAAAAAATATTTGTAAAATAGGGAATGAGATTTTCCTAATTGGAGGAAGTGAAACTGGAGTCAACAGTGCCAATTTAAGAAACATGTTTATGAGCAATAAGGCAAAATTCTTGTTATGAGTTAAGTTGTGTTCCCTCTAAATTTATATGTTGAAGTCCTAACCCACAGTACCTCACAATGTGACCTTATTTGGAGATAGGGTCTTTACAGAAGTAATTAAAGTGAAATGTATCAGTACTTTATTCCCTGTTATGGCTAAATAATATTTCCTTGTATAGATATAACATATTTTGTTTATCCATTCATTCATTGGTTGTTTCCACATTGAACTATTATGAATAATTGTGCTATAAACATTCATGTATAAGTTTTTGTGGGGGCATATGATTTATTTCTCTTGGGTATATACCTAGGAATACAATTGTTAGATCATATGGTAACTCTATGTTTGAAATATTTTCTCCCATTCTCTGGGTTGTCTGGAGGTTTTCCACCTACAGCAAAATGTTGAATACAAGTTGTGAGAATGGACATCCTCATCATATTTCTGACCATAGGAGAGAAACATTTATTCTTTCATCATTAGGTGTGATGTTAGCTATGTTTATGAAAATAGATTTTATTATTAGAGCAGTTTTAGATTCACAACAAAATTGAGTGGAAAGTATAGAGAATTCCCATTTATCCCCTGCTGTCACACACACACAGCCTCCCTAATTATCAACATCCTCCATCAGAGTGGTATGTTGGTTGTAATCAATGAGACTACATTGACATATCATTATCACCTGAAGCACATAGTTTACATTAGGGTTTATTCTTGTAGTGTATATATTATAGATTTTGACAAATGTATAATGACATATACCCACCATTATAGTATCATGCAGAAGAGTTTCACTGTCATAAAATCCCTCTGTACTCTGCCTGTTCATCCCTCCTTCTCTCCTAAGCCCCGGCAACAAGTGATTTCTTCTCACTGTCTCCATAGTATTGCTTTTTCCAGAATGTCATATAGTTGAAATCAAATCATATGTAGTCTTTTCAGATTGGCTTCTTTCACTTACTAATATGTATTTAAGGTGCATTTATGTCTTTTCATGGCTTGATAGTTCATTTCTTTTCAGTGCTGAATAATATTCCATTATCTGGATATACCACAATTTATTTATCCATTTATCCACTGAAGGTCATCTTGGTTGCTTCCAAATTTTGGTAATTATTAATAAAACTGGTACAAACATTTGCCTGAAGGTTTCTGTGTGGCCCTAAGTTTTCAATTCATTTGGGCAAATACCAAGAAGCACAGTTACTGGATCATATGGTAAAAGTATGTTTCACTTTGTAAGGAACTACCAGTTGTCTTCCATAGTGGCTGTAGCATTTTCTGTTTCCACCAGCAAGCAATGAGAGTTCCTGTTTCTCCATACCTTTGCCAACATTTGGTGTTGTCAGTGTTCTGGATTTTGGCCACTCCATTAGGTATGTAGTAGTTTTTAGTTGTTTTAATTTCCCACTCCATTAGGTATGTAGTAGTTACCGTTCTAATAGATGTGTACTAGTATCTCATAGTTGTTTTAATTTGCAACTCCCTAATGACGTATGATGTTGAGCATCTTTTCATTTGCTTATTTGCCATCTGTGTGCCATCTTTGGTGAGATGTCTGCTCAGGTCTTTTGCCCATTTTAAAAATTGAATTGTTTATTCTGTTATTGATAAGTTTTAAGAGTTATTTGTATATTTTGGATAACAGTCTTTTATCAAATATTTCTTTTGCAAACGTTTTCTCTGAATCAGTGGCTTGTTTTCTCAGCTATCGGTTTTTTGTAGATTCACTTTATCAGGTTAAAGAAGTTCCCTTCTCTTTCTAGTTTGCTGTATTTTTTTATCATGAAAAAGTGTTGGATTTGTCAAATGTTTTTCTGCATCTATGCAAATGATCGGGTGATCTTGTTTTTTATTTCATTGATATGATGTATTACTGTGATGGTTAATTTTATGTGTCAACTTGACTGGGTTGGAGGATACCCAGATAGCTAGTAAAACATTGTTTTTGCGTGTCTGTGAAAACGTTTCCAGAAGAAATAAGCATTTAAATTAGTAGACTGAAAAAAGAGAATCTGCCCCCACCAATGTGGGTGGGCATCATCCAATGAAAGTGGAGGAAGGGCAAATTGACTCTCTGTTCTTGACCTGGGACTTCCATCTTCTCCTGCTCTTGGTCATCAGAGCTCTTGGTTCTTAGGCAAAGCTTTGGACTCTGAGACTTACACGAGAGTCCCTTATGCAAACTACCCCAGGTTCTCAGGGCTTTGTCCTTGGATTGATAGTTATTATCATTGGCTCCCCTGGTTTTCAGGTCTTTGGACTCAGACTGAATTACACCACTGGCTTTCCTGGTTTTCCATCTTGAAGACAGCATATTGTGGGACTTCTCAGCCTCCATAATCATGTGAGCCAATTCCCACAATAAATCCCCTCTTGTATATCTATATATATCCTTTTTTTTTTTTTTTTTTTTGGAGAATCCTGACTAATAATTACATTAATTGATTTTCAGTTACTGAACCAACTTTGCATTCCTAGTATAAATTTCACTTGGTCATGGTGAATGTATATGTTGCTGGATTCAGTTTGTCTGTATTTTATTGAGTTCACTGGACATTTTTGCATCCGTATAAACTTTCTTGAATTTTTTCCTGATATTCAAGTGTGTTACTTGGAATGGTTTGATCCTTTCAGGTCTTTCTTTAGGATTTTAAGAGGGAACAGAACAACATCTGTTCTAGGGTTAGTTATGTATTTGCTACTATTGAGGCAAGTCCCTTCAGATTTCTCTCCCCTATACCCTATGGATCATGAGATTTTCAGTGTGGCTGGTAGGAACTTGCTCTATTCACAGCCCTGTGTGAATTCAAAGTACAGATTCCCTGAATTCTTTGGGAGGTTATTTCTCTAGCTTTGCTTAGTTTATTCACATTCAGGTGCTGATCAGTACTCTGCTGAATACTTAAGAGGAACTCTCTGTAAATCTCCACAATTCTCTCTCTGTGAAGGTCTTCCTTTTCTGGTACTCTGTAATACTAACTCTAGCTGCCTTGGATTCTGCAGACTCTCAGCATTCTTTCTCATTTTCAGGAAAACACAAAACAGTTGTGGTATAATGAGAAAAGAACCGGGTTGAGAGACAAGAGGCCTGGTTCCTAGGCTCTGCCATACCATTGCCTTACTGTGTGACCTCGAGCATACTTCTGCCCTTCTCTGAGCCTCAGTAGCTCTCTGTCTAACAAGAGGATTGATTTAGATGACCCTAAGTGCTAAAATTCCTAACAACTTACATGTATCCCATGCTTCACAATTTACAAATAATCCTCATACACATTATTGCATTTGTTCCTCCTTCAGGTAACCCTGCAGGATAGTCAAGGAGAGTCATTATGCTATTTTACAGATAATGAAACTGAGTCTTGAGAATGTGGTGTCACAAGCCTAATAAATAGTGGTATTTGGACTCAAATTCAGGCTTTGTCTCCCTAAATTCATTGATATTTTCACTTCATACTCTAAATTCTGTGGTCCTAGTGTTTCGTTTGTTTATTCAACCAATACTAACTGATCATATGTTATGTGTCCCAGACTCTGTGCTTTTGGGGCAGCAGGCAATTTCAAGAATTTCCTAGTATTTACCACAAAACAACACCAACCACATGAGCAAACTTTTCTTGAAAAGAGCACTTTATATTAACAGAAAGATGGTCAGGAGGGTTCATTCAGTGTGGTGGAAAGTCCCTCGTTTGTGCCATTTCAGCGAAGATATCAGCTGGATTAGCCCAACACAAATGTTTTTATTTGGTTTTTTAAAGAATTTTGGGCTTGCTGGCTTGGTGTGGTATTTCCCCTGACCCCATAGGCTCTGCATGTGATGAGCAGTTTTCCTCTTTTAGAATTACTATTTGGAACATATTTGATGTTGTAGTCCAAAAAAGTCACTGGTACTAAAGAAAGCTGCTATTGGCAGCAGGGATGCTAGACCTTGATGTAGATCAGCCAAATGTCCCTGAGCCTGACACTGTGACTCAGAGACCTTTCTGATGTTCCCTTATAGGCTTTGCAGCAGTGGATTCATGGCAGTGCCTTTCCCCAACACTCCAAATTTCACTGTTACTATTCACATGGCACTCAGGCTGCCATAGCTCATGGGAGCAAAGGACATGTGGGAATTTGGTATTAGAAAACTTCACACAAAGGATTGTTCTTGCAGGAGTTCAGTCATTCAGCAAATATTTGCTGAGTGCCTATTTTGTGTCAGGCAGTGTGCTAGGTGATTGAGATACATCAATGAATAAAGCAAAGGTCCTGGCCTTCTGGAGCTTGCATTCTAGCAGGGGAAGAAAGACACTGAAGCTGATCCCTATGATGGAGTGAGCAGGACTGAAGCCATGTTGGGACCTAAAGCTGCCTGGGCTGCAGACGGGGGAAGGATTTTTAAAAGGACAGTTTTTTCTCTCCACTCTTGCTTCCCATCCCTGACTGTCTTATCTCGCTCGCTAAATAGGAAAACAAGGCTGAGAAGCTAATTAGTACTGTGCAAAGCTAACAGTTCTTTCTCTGAGACTTGTAGAGTTTTGAGAAATGATCAAGGCCAAATGACTGAAGCTGACCTTGGGCACTAGCCAAGTCACCTGTGCAAATCAAACTCTCGCAGGGTCCTGAGATAACAGCGAAGAGGAGAACAGAAACCAGACGAGGCCTTGGCAAGACCTTGGACCTGACCCATAGAAATGGACACTTCATAACTCACATCTCCTGCTCTCCTGCTTTTCACCTCCCACATTCCATTCCCTCAAGCCTTCCTTTAAAAACCCCTCAGCAAATGTAAGTCTTTGAGATGGGACAGCCTGCCATCTCCTTCAGCTGAACACGTCTGCTTTTCTAACACCAACTGTTTGACTTCTGAGTTTTTTCTTTCCTTCTCAAGGGGCCAGGCAGCCGGACCTGAGTCCGGTAACACCTACATGAATTTTGTGATAGCATGTTGGAGAAGTGTTCATAAAAATGAAAAAGTTGAACAGGGTAAGGTGAAGTGAGAGTACAGTGCATGTGTTGGGGGGATGTGGTGAAGTTGGGGCAGGATTCTATATTAAATAAGGTGGTCAGGATAGACCTCACTGAAAAAGTGACATTTAAACAAAGACTTGAAGGAGGTCTCACCTTGAAGGAGTTAACTTTATGAAATTGTGGAGGAAGGGCCCTGTTAGAAGAGGGAACCATCAGTGCAAAAACCCTGGGGCAGGAGTTAAACTCATACGTTTGAGGAGTAGCAAGGATATCAGTATGGTTGGAGCAGAGAGAGCAAGGTAAAGTGGTAGAAAATGATCAAATGGGTAATAGGAAAAGGGACCAGATAATATAGGGCCTTAGAGGACATTTTAAGGACTTGAGGGCTGTCCTTTGAGTGAGATTGGAAACAAAGGAGTGACATGATCTGATTTAACAGGTTAGAGGGATTTTGGGCTGTTATGTTGAGAATACACATACACTGTAGGGGTCAAGGACTGAAGCAAGGAGCTACTTTAGAATGCTAATACAGTAGGCCAGGTAAGATATGAAGGTGGCTTGGACCATGGTGGTGGAAGCAGTGGAGGTGTTGAAGGCTGGTAAGGTTCTGGGTATATTATAAAAGTAGAATCATCAGGATTTGTTGATAGATTGCCATGGTGTGAGAGAGGTGACAAGTTTAATGCTGATGCTTTTGGCCTAACCACCTAGAAGGATAGAATTGCCACCCAGTGAGAAAGGGAAGGCATGGGTGGGGCAGGTCAGAGGAAAAGAGAAATAATTTAGTTTTAGACATACTGAGTTTGAGGTATCTGTTTGATCTCCGAGAAGTGCAGATATCATGTTGGTGGTTGGATATATATGTCTGGAGTTTGGAGGATAAATCTTGGCAGGAAATGCTTGGGAATTATTAGTTGGTAGGTGTTATAGGTGGTATTTAAAGCCATGAGACTGGATGAGATTACAAAGGTAGTGAATGTAGAGAAGAGGTTCAAAGACTGATTGCTGGGGCACCAAAACTAATTCAAGAAGAAAGAGATAAACTAAATAGTACAATACGAAGGTACTTCAAAAAGTTCCTGGAAAAATGAATGAAAAGATAACATGAATCCTTCCATTAACTTTTAAAAATACCCTTGTATTTATTAAAGGCACTTTCAGATTGGAAAGGAAGAAATAAAACTGTCTATTCACAGAAGACATCATTGTCTACATAGGGAATCCTAAAAAAATTTACAAAAAACACCTGCTAGACAAAGTTTTAACAAAGTTGTAGTATACATGGTCAATAGACAACATGAATTGTATATGGATAGACAAGCAATGAACAACTGAGAGCTGAAATTAATAAAAGCAGCATAATTTATAATAGCACCCCAAAAAACTTACATATGTCTAACAAAATATGTGCATAATATTTATTGTGAAAACTATGAAATATTGAGAAAAAAATCAAACACCTAATTAAATGAAGAGATATACTGCATTCATAGATTAGAAGACTGAATATTGTTAAGATGTTAATTCTTCCTAAATTTATATATAGATTCAACATAATCTCAATAAAAATCTCAGGAGGAGTTTATCTGTATTTTTTTAAAGAAATTGACAAGCTGATACTAAAATTTATATGAAAAAGCAAAGGATATAGAAGAGTCAAGCTTTTTTGGAGAAAGAACAAATTTGGTATATCATACTAACTGACTTTAAGACTTAGAATAAAGCTGCAATAATCAAGACAGAATAGTATTGGCAAAAGATAGATACATAGATCAATGAAACAATATAGTCAATAAATGGACACACCCTAATTTTCAAAAATGGTGCAAAGAGAACATAATAGACAAATGATTATTTAACACTTGGTGCTGAAAGCACTGGATATTTATACATATAAACATTAACTTTAACTTTACACCATATATAAAAATTAACTTAAAATAGATCACAAACATAAATATACCAGCTACAGGAATGAAACTTCTAGAAGACAACTTAAGGTAAAATCTTTGTGACCTTGGGTTAGGCAAACATTTCTTAGATATGACATTAGAAGCATACTATTTTTTAAAATATTGATAAATTGTGCCTCATCAAAATTGATTTATTTATATATTTTATTGTTTTATTATTGAAACATAATTGTACATATATGTGGGGTACAGAGTTGAATATCAATACCTATAGGCAATATGTGATGCTCAAATCAAGATAATTAGTATATTTACAATGTAAACATTTATGGGCCTTATCAAAATTTCAAACTTCTCTATGAAAGACACTATTAAGATAATGAAAAGATAAACTATAAGCTTGTAGAAAGTATTTCAAGAGACATATTTGATAAAGGACTTGTAACCATAATACATTTTTAAAAACTCTTAAAACTCACTAATGAGAAAACAAACACCCAAATAAAATCTTCAAAAAAATTTGAAGAGACACTTCATCAAAGAAGATATTTGAATGACAAATAAGCACATGAAAAGATGATTTGCTCAGCATCATCAGTCATTAATGAATTGCAAGTTAAAACCACAATGAGATATAAACTGATTATAGGGGTTAAAAAAAACCCCACAATTCTGAGTGCTGAAAGGGATGCAGAGCAACTGGAACTCTCATATATTGCTGATGGGAATGCAAAATGGTACAGCCATTTTGGAAAGCATTTTGGCAGTTTCTTGTAAAGTTCAACCTGTACAACTTGTACAAACCAGCAATCCCACTCGTAGGTATTTGCTCAAGAGAAATGAAAACCTATGTTCACACAAAGCCCTCTATGTGAATGTTTGTAAAGGCATAACTTTCAAAATTAGAAACAACACAAATGGCCTTCATCAGATGAAAGGATAAACACATTGCGGTGCATTCATACAATGGAATGATATACAGAACTATAAAAGAATGAACTACTGATACACACAACCACGTGGATGAATCTCAAATGCATTATGATAAGTGAAAGAAGCCAGACTGAAATAGTCACATACTGTATCATTCCAATTACATAACATTCTTCAAGAAGAGAAACTAAAGGGACAGTAAACAGATCAAGAGTTGTCAAAGGGTGGGTGTATTGGGAGGGATTGACTACACAGGGGCATGAGAGTATGTTTAGGGGTATCGAAAATGTTCTGTACCTTGATTGTAGAGGCAATTACACAACTCTATGTGTTCATCAAATCTCATAGAACTATACACTGACAAAGGTGAATTGTATCGTGTGTAAATTATACTTCAGTAAATCTGAGTCAAAATATTTTACAGCCCATTCTTCAGGTTGCAGGGGTAAAATACGTATTAGTTGAATAAAAATAGATGGAATCAATGAACATGAGGCAGTGTTTGTAGTAGGAAAAAGCAACTGCCTTTTTGAATCAAGTTTCTGGTTTTAGATCTCTTACAAAGCAGTAAAAACCCTTTATTTTGGGCCGACCCCGTGGCTCACTCGGGAGAGTGCAGCGCTGGTAGCGCCGAGGCTGCGGGTTTGGATCCTATATAGGGACAGCCAGTGCGCTCACTGGCTGAGTGTGGTGCGGAGGACACCAAGCCAAGGGTTACAATCCCCTTACCAGTCACAAAAACAAAACAAAACAGAAAAACAACCCTTTATTTTGACTCTAAATGCCAGTACCTGAAGGTGATAACCAGTTCCGGCCACTACTGTCAAGTGCACAATATAAAATCATCATAGACTCTGATGGTCCTGTGAGGAAAGAGCATGTATATTAAAACAGTCACACAAAGTGTTTGGTAATATAGGTATGAATGGAGTCCCGATGAATGTTTCATGGGTCTGTTCCTTTTTTGTGGGGTTGGTAGCTCTGTTGCACGTGTAACAGAGGGCAGCTTTGAGGTCTGACCCAATGAAAGATGGAAATTTCTGGAAGGATTTTTTAAAAATTTGCCTATTGTACAAATTTAGTCAAACAGGCTTTTCTTGGTTTTTCTAAATAGTTTGCTCCAGTTTGCCTCTGTGAGTTTTTGTTTAGAGAGCAGCTTTAGAGAGGTAAAGCTTCCATCCTCAGCCCTCCAGATTCTATCTTTGCACATTCTGAAATCATTGTTATTTTAGAGGCTTGCAACTTGAGGATTCCCTCAGAGCTCTCATGGGACCCATAGAAAGGAAGCAGCCTGCCTTAGCCCCTGCTGTCCTGCTCTGTCTTGATTTTGCAAAGTTCCAAACAAACACAAGAATTATGGTACCTTGTCAGACAGAGGAAGGCTCTACATCTGTCCCATGTCCTTGTGGCTTCCAGTACTCATTATTAGCTTTGATAGAAACTTCCAGAGGGTCCTAGCTAGACAATAGTCCTCAAGCCACTGCCATTAGATGGATTGCAGTAACAGAATATCAGCCTTGGACTCTGGAGCTACCTGTAGCTTATCTTAATGCCACAAGAGCATCATAATGAGTGCCTCTAATTAGCCAGCCATATAGCTTTGCTGCATACATGAACCATACTTTGGTAGGACCCACAGTCAATCAAAGTTTATGGGCTTGTTTCCATTCAGTTCCCACCTCTGTAGCATTGCCATTGCTGTTCCTGCTACCTGGAATACTCCCTCTCTTTCAGCCCTCCCAGTTATGCCTGTTGAAATTCTCACATTCTTTAAGGCCAAGTTCCCATCCCTCTCCTCTGGCAGGCTGTCTGAGACCCTGCCTTAAAACACTTCCTCCTTCCGTTCACCCTCTTGAGTGAAGTTCCTGTGTTAACAGTCTTTCTAGACCCTAAGTGATGTGAGGAAAAAGACAAGGTTTTAGTCATTCCTATTCCTGTGCACCCCTCCACCTCCTCCACCCCCAGTTTCACATTTCATGTCTAGGTCTACAACATGACTTGCTCAGAATGGGCAATCTGAAAATGTTCACTGATGCAGAAAGCCTGAAGTCAGGATGAGCAAATGATTGAAATTCTGCTCTCCACATTAGCCCATGGGAAATTAGACAGGTTTTGAACATATGCCATGTGGCATCCAAATATCTAATATTGTTTGTTTGTAAGTCTTTGGAATTTCAATATATAAAGCTCAGTTATAATTAAGACTTCAAAACTCTATAGATTTCTTCCACTTCCACATAGAAATAATGAAAAAACCACTTCAGCAAATAAAAATGGATGTCTGCTTAAAGGACATTGTTGGGTGGGAGGGAGGAGAGGGAAGAGGGAGGGAGGTTTTGGTAATGGGCCACAATAATCAACCACATTGTATATCGACAAAATAAAATTAAAAAATAAATAAATAAACATAATAGTGAGAAATTAAAAATTAAAAAAAATGGATGTCTGCTTGAATTTGAGAAACTTATGGATTCTGATGGTTTAAAGAAAACTTCAAAGCAGAAGGGAACTGATCAGTATTTAATTCAAAGAGTTCATTTGATTACAGGTGAGACACAATTCCCTGTATAAGTGGCAGCAAAAGGCTGCATTGTCAATTAGGGAAAGGAACACAAACCTGGAAGTTGAATTCACACCTTATCTTATTTGAAACCTGAATTATTTACTGTTGAGATTTATATGAGATTAGATCTCTCTGCTTAAACACTAAATCAAGCTTAATAGGAAGAGATATTGCAAATAGACAATGTTTTCTCAAATGGCGTTTTAATATTTTCATTAAAAAGGAAATGTAGCTGAGCTTTTTATTGCAAACATTGATGGCTCTATAAATTTTTATGAGACATACACTAGAATTCATGTACCCTTAATAAGAGAAGGTACTCTTTGATAACTTATGGATGCAGCATGGCTTATGAAGCTCTGAGTTAGCATCCAGGAAGATTTGAATTCCAGTTCTGGCTCTTCTACTGACTTTGGCAGTTCCCTTCTTCTCCCTGGGCCTTGGTTTCCACATCTAGAGATAACTGACTAATGTTTTTACTTTCTTTCAATGAACCTTGGACAATGAAGTAAAGATAGTTCTCCCACTGTTTTATGTCTCTGTTCAGTGTTTAGTTTATTCACAACCATGCCCTATAGTTTTAAAGAACACAAACAACTTAAAAGACTGACATGGCATCAATATTTTTAAAATGTCTCTGACATTTTCTCCCTCTGGATATATTAACCTTCCCATCATTGTGATGAGTCAATATTAAAGTCAAACAAGAAAATGTCAAACTTCTCTCAGTTTCCTCAGTTGCATTTGTTACTATGGAGGAACATCATTGAAAGTATCTTATTAAAGCAACATGCCTTAACTTCCTCATTTTTCATCTGCACCTCAAATCCACTTTTTAATGCTTGCTTCTGCCACACTGGGGCAGCGAGAGGCCAAGAAGGTGCTGGTGTCAAAGAATGCCTGGGAATTAGATTGCTAGAACTCAGAATCTGATGAATACATCACTAACATTTGTTGAGATCCATTAGTGGGCCTTGACACGACATATGATGCTCTCATCACTTGGGACCCAGCCAAGAGTGGCCTGGTCACCGGGACTAAGAACAACGTTCTGGTTTGGGTACATAGACAAGTCATCCAGATGTCAGAGGAAATTACCTACCTTTTATCCAGATGTTTTGGCTTCATGTACTTGGCCTTTTTTGAAGTGGGGTTGATTGAACTTGAAGGGTCCATTTTGTTGCTTTGCACTGATTGGCTTTCCAGAGACAGTTTCCTTCTGCAGAGTTGAGGATGTTGAGCTAGCTGCTGTCCAAGGCCCCATCCAGCTGGGGATCTCACTGTATATGGCCTGTGGAAACAGAAATCTCCTGTCTGCTGAGTGAGCCTTGCTCTTCAAAGACATGCTTCTCCTTCACTGCCCTAAGCATTTATGTTATTACATTGACAGGATTTCAATAGGATTCCACCTCCTTCAAGAAGGGAGGTGGAGGTGAAATTATTTTCTCTTTAAAGCTGGAGTTACTGCTCTGCAAAGTAGTCGAGTTCGGACTAACAATAGCAATTTTAACTGTAAAAATTCGCAATTAAATTTTCTTATTTCCTGAATTATATTAATTTTGGTGATGATATATTAATATTTTCTTTGAAGTTACATTTTTACAGTTTGGACTTATAGTTGGGCTTTCATCCTAATATATATATTTTTAAACAATGCTATTCTTTGAAGAACTATTAATAAAATTATTGAGAAAATGAGGAAATATTTTCCACCTTCTCCATCTTAAAAGAGATTTTCATGATAAGGAAAGTTAGTGTCTGATACAAGCAGGTTGACAGTCTGTTTGCACTAGCCACTTCAGAAATCAGTATTGGTTATTTTTGTCAACATGGCTGAAAGTGCTTAAAGAACTATTGGTCTGATTATTCTTTTTATGGAACAAAATCCAAAATGTTACCTATTTCGATGTCAGAAACTCATTTGAGCTTTGTTCTGTTTTGAACTTTATAACCTACTTTAAAAATTAAAGTCTTGGTGTGTTCTGAGGTTAAAACCAACTTGGCTTTTTTGACTTTTAAAAATATGAATGCAAAATGGTATTACTATTGGAGCTGTTACTTTTTAATGAATTCAACAAATATTTGTATCAGTAGTAAGGTGCCTGGAAAACTGTGTGTTTTCAGTGGTCTGCTGCCATACCAGCCTTAAAAAGCAGGCAGGCTGTATGAATTCTGGGTATACCAAGCAAAGGGCAAGGTTCTGGAAAGCGCAGCACACTTAGTAATTGGCAAGTCTCAAAGAAGCATCCCAGGGGCACTTGTAGGAGGCATTCTCAGAGAGCCCACTCATTGAAGAGCTGACCTTCTAAAACAGATAAACATGCACATGATTTCTCTACTTAAGGAATATCAGCTCCATTCATGTCTGCCTTGTTCACTGCTGGGTCCTCCGGTGCCTAGAGTGGTGCCTGGCACTTAGTAGATGCACAATAAATGTTTCTTGAGTGTCTTAATTAAGGAAAGACCCTTCTCACAATAAGAATTGGCTGTAGGCTCTTTTTAATAATATAGTCCCCCATAACATTGAAAACCAAATCCAATTTAACAGAAATGTGTATTAAACCATTGTCTTCAGGAACATGTCTCCTGCTAAAAGAGGTGTGTTTAAAATATATGACTACTTGAGCTCATTCTTGGAATTAGGAGGTTGCCAAGGTCATTTTTGTATTTAAGAACTGCTGTGGCTCCTTGATGTCCATCACTTCGATATCTAGCTTTCACCATCCCTGGCATTTGCACACCTCCATCAACTAATTTTCCCTGCCCTTTTAAAGACTCAGAAACTCTCTAGTTTGGATTACCTTGGAGGGTATCTACACCGACCATCCATGTGATGCCTGAATCTTCTCTCCAACATCCCTAACACGTACTCAGGCAGCCGCTGTGTGTGAGGTATAGAGGAATGAATGGGCACAGGCCTTGCAGTCACCCAGAGTTTAGGCTGAATCATGGACAGGTTACTTCACCTGCCTGAGCTTCAGTGAAGGAGGGATGATAACACCTCACTTCCAGGGTTGTCATGATGATTTTGTGTGATGACATATATGAAAACAATGACCACAATCAAGATATTTGTGGGTGAAAAATGAGGGACCTCAGTGAGAGTGCTGAGTTCCATTCTGCTTGAAGGTTGGTCTTTCACTCCTCCCAGTTGAAGCCACTCGTTCCCAGATGCTGGGACCCACCCTGTTTAGGAAGACAGGAGCAACCGCAGGTTAGGATCTCAGCGCGATCTGCTGCTAGTTGGTCTGGCTGCAGGTGCCACCCTCACCTTGCAGGACCTGCCTTTGTCTTCACAATTTGCCTGGTATTTCAGCGTCTCCCTTTTGGGGCTTCTCTTTGCTCCAGCCAACCCTCACCCTGTCCTGGGGCTCAGTGGCTGAGAGCCTGCCTATTCCCACCCTAATGCCCTCACAGCAATTTTTCACTGGCCTGTGTCTTCCTCTTGTGCCAGCCTTCAGATGTCAGGGGCAAAATGCCCCACTTGCTCCTCACATATTCATCAGCCTAATGCAGGGGCTCCTGCTGCCATGTACTTCTCATTCTAAGCAGTTATCCCTTGGGTAGGAGAGAGCAGAGTAAAGTTCCTCATTTCCCTGCCTTGCTCCAATACCATGGCCTCCCTTAACTTTTTTGTAATGTTGCTGCAACATTTTTCAGGAGGATTAAGTTCAGGAAATGTATTGTCTTTGTAGGATAAAAGGGAAACTGCAAAGTTAAATTGATCAATATAAAGTGATGAGAATTTTTTACTTCCATGGCTGTTAATGTCTGGTTTCTCTTTGGTTTGCTTTCAAATCTAGCATTCATTCACAAATGATAAGGACCTACTATGTGCTGGGATTGTGTCAAGCAAGGCACAGTCTCTGCCCTCCAGGATCTGACATATGGTTAGAGAGAAGGGTGAGTACGTGCAAAAATACTCAGAACCATTGCACATATGAGCATGATTGTCAAAGTCTGTATCACTTAGGGAGTCAGGGAAGGGGATTCAAAGGAGGGAGAGGAGACTTCCACACGTGGGGTTCAGGAAAGGCTTTCCCCTGTACATTTGCACCAGGGGCCTTATCCACTGGACTTGGTCCCTAACCATGCCTCAGAATCTGCTAGGCAGCTTTTGGAAAACTGTGCTCTTCCTGCCTCAGTTTCTCCACAGGGCCATAGCTTCTGTACATTGCCAAGGTCCTCAGCTTAAACAGCTGAATAACCAGGGCAGTCCTTTAAATGGGGGCAGAAAGTTTGCTCTACAGAAAAACAGTATGTTTTGAGAGTGGTCATGTCTGAAGTGCATCCTATACAAGTGATTTCTCCCTTTTGTTTCAAGATAGGAAATGGAAATGTCAAAATGAATCAGGCTGATGTTTAGAAAATCAGTACATCTAATTACCTAATTTATCCATCATGCTACTGGTGCCTCATCCCCTGGTTACAGTTGGGAAACGGAAGCAAGTCTTAGGGAAAGAGAGAGGCTGCTCTGGATGCGTGTGAGAGAGGAAGAAGGTGTTCTGATGAGTGGGATAAAGATGTGCATGGGAGCAGTGGCAAGGAAAGGAGAAGAAGAGGAGACCATGTGATGACAATAGCCATGAGCCCACACTCAAACAATCTCGATGCTAATCGAGGCTCTTCCACTCTTAGTATTGTGCCACCTTGGGCAAGTCTCCTAAGTTCTTTGTGTCTCAGATTCTTTTCTTTAAAGTGAGAGAAGACAAATAATAGTCCTCTCTCATGGGAGGAGGTGTGGGGTCATACACCTCAAGTTCCTGATACAATGGTGAGCATAGTCGGTGCTCAGTGAGTGGCAGGTGGGCTTTGGGACAGGCACGAAACAGCCTGGGTAGAAAGAAGGCTTCAACCTAACTTCTCTCTGAACATTTTGGGGTTCAGAATAGCTCACAAAGCTGGAGGCGGGAAATCTGGGCAGGACAGTTAAACTTTCCTAACTTCAGTTTCCTCATTGGCTAAATGGGGATTCTTTTGTAAAATTGAGATATAATTTACATACTATAAAATCCACCCTTTTGGAGTATATGATTCAGTGTGGATAGTCTATTTACAGTGGTGAAACCATTACCACAATTAATGTTAGAACACTTTCATCAACCCAAAAGGAAACCCGTGCCCATTAGCAGTCACCACTCCTTCCTCTTCCCATCCCTGAAGCTCTGGCAATCACTAATCTGCCTTCTGACTCTATGAATTTGCCTATTCTGGACTTTTCATATAAATATGATCATGTGATATGACTTTATGTTTGTGGCTTCTTTCACTTAGCATAATGTTCTTGGGGTTGTAACATGCATAAGTACATCATTCCTTTTTATGGCTGAATAGTATTCCATTTTATAGATATTCTGCATTTTGCTTATCCATTTATCAATTGATGGGCATTTGGATTATTTCTACTTTTTGGCTATTATGAATAATGCTGCTATAAACATTCACATCCAAGTTTTTGTGTGGACATATTATTTCAATTCCGTTGGGTCTATACCTAGCAGTAGAACTGCTGAGTCATATGGTAACTCCATGTCTAACTTTTTGAGGAATTGCCATACCATTTCCCAGTATGGTGGCACCATTTCACATTCCCGCACCTAACGTGTGAGGGTCGTAAATGTCCACATTTTTACCAACACTTGTTATTGTCAGTATTTTTTTTAATTATGGCATTCCTAAAATTGATCATATTGTGTTGGCTATGAAGTAGCTAAATGGGGTTCTAATTCTTGTTCATTTCTGAGAATCACAAAAAGATGATTAAAAGGAAGATTTTAGAAAACTATAAAATGCTAAACAAATATGAAGTATAATTAAGAAAACTGAGTTTTTAGCTTGGGTTTATCACGAATGTTGGCTTTTGGGCTTTCTTTTGTGAGCAGTAGAGAACAGTGTCAGGATCAAGAGGAAGAAAGTATTTTTAGGAAGATTCATCTGACACTAATGAAAAAAAATGCTACCATTATTTGAGAACTCAAATAGCTATGTGTCAGATGTTTGTGTAATCAGGCTAATTGGTAAGAGTCTCAACATTATGACACACTAAAACAAAAGTAGCTTAATTTTTCCACTGTTGTTATGAACTCCAGTTAAAATTATGCCCCAAATTTGGCCCTTCATTGAATTTTCTGCTCTAGGTCCTACCAAGTGTGTCATCAGCATATGAGAAGGCTTTGATTTTCCTACACTGAGTGTGCTGTTGGCATTGAGTAGGTGTGAAGGCCCTTTGCAGCAAGGTACAGAGCTCTTTGCTCCTTAAAACCTATTCAAATGGAAGCCAGTCACTTACCCTTTTACTTTCCTCATAAGTTTGTTAGGAGGCTTAAATGAGATAATGCCTATGATAACACCTAGCACTGTGCTGGGAATGCAGTAAGTGTTCAGTAGAGGGAAATTTTTTTTCCTTCCATTATCAGCCTGGCTAGTAGGCCAATTTCCATATTGGTCCAAGGTTAGGGCTAGACTTTAGAAGGAATGATCCATAGCAATATGGGGAAACTACAGTCAACAACAAATTACTGTACCCGTTCAAGTAGCTAGTCGAGAGGATGTTGAATGTTCCCAATACAGAGAGGTGATAAATGTTTGAGGTGATAAATATGCTAAATACTCTGATATGATCAACGCAAACTGTATAAATGTACCCAAATATCACATTTTGCTCCATAGATATATACAATTATCATAGGTCAATTAAGAAAAAATAAATTATAGAGAAAACAATTTTCAGAGACGGAAGCAGATTAGAGGTTACCAGAAAGTAAGGGAAGGAATAAAGGGAAGTTATTGCGTAATGGGTGCAGAATTTATGTTTAGAATGCTGAAAAAGTTTTGGAAATAGGTAAAAGTGGTGGTCACACAACATTGTGAATGTAATTAGTTCCATGCAATTTTATGTTTAAAAGTGCTTAAAATGGCAATCCTTATGTTGTATATACTTTAGTATGATATAAATAAATAAGGCATGATCTATTTTGACCACAGGTTGTAAGTTATTATTATATTTGTTATCATTATTATCAATAGCTTTGTTAAGGTATAATTGACATACAGTAAACTGCACATATTTAAGGAGGACAATTTGATAAGTTTTGGTGCATGTGTACATCCAAGAAACAATCATTGCAATAAAGATAGTGAACAGATCCTTTGTGCATAAATCTTCTTTATGTCCCTTGGTCCTCCCTCACTCCCACCCCTCCCCACCCCCATTCTCCAGGTAACCACTACCTGCTTTCTGTCACTATAGACTAGTTTGCATTTTTTAGGCTATTGTGTAAATTGAATCATTTAGTATGTACAATTTTTGGTCTGGCTTCTTTCACTCAGCATAATTATTTTGAGATTCATCCATATGGAGCACATCAGTAGTTCATTCCCTTTTATTGTTTTTCTGTTGCTGAGTACTGTACACTGATATGTGTGACTGTACCACAATTTGTCCACTCATCCGTTAATGCACATCTGTAAAGTGTTTAGTTTGGGACTATTACAAATAAAGCTGTTATGAACATTTGTGTACAAGTCCTTGTGTGAACACGTGCTCTCATTTCTTTTGGATAAATACCTAAGAGTGGAGTGGCTAAGTCATACTGTAGATAAAGGTTTTTAACTTGTTAAGAAACTGCCTTACTGTTCTCCCATGTGTTTGTGCCATTTTACAGTCCCACCGGGTGTGTATGAGAGCTTCAGTTCCTCCCATCCTAGCAATTATGTGGTATGATCAAATGTTTTTTATTTTAGCCATTCTAAGACTGTGTAGTTGTATGTCATTTCAGTTTTAATTTGCATTTCCCCAATGATCAATAACTTTGAGCATCTCTCTGTGTGCTTATCACCCATTCATACATCTTCCTTGGTGAAGTGTCCGTTCAAATCTTTTGCCCAAGTACTTAAAAAATCACGTTGTTTGATTCTCTTTACTGAGTTTTGAGGGCTTTTTATATATCCAATACAGTTCTTTTACCATATATATGTCTTTTTCCCTGTCTGCTGCTTGTCTTTTTTTCAATTTTATTTACTTTTATTTTTTCTTTATAGCAGTTTTAGTTTTACAGAGAAATTGATCAGAAAGTATGTCTCATACACTCCTCCCATCCACATACACAGTTTCTCCTATTATTAACTTGTTACCTTCGTGTGGTACATTTGTTATAATTATGAATAAGTATGGATATATTATTATTAACTTAATTTTATATTAGGGTTTCTTCCTTGTTTTGCAGTTTATGGGTTTTGGCTAATGCATAATGTCAGGTATTCACCATTACAGTATCATTCTTCTGCATGTGGCTATCCCAGCACTATTTCCTGAAGAATCTGTCATTTCCCCAATGGATATTCTGGGTGCCATTGTAAAAAATCAGTTGGCTGTAAATACACGGCTTTATTTCTGGGTTCTCTATTCTGTTCCATTGGTCTGAGTATCTGTTTTTATGCCTGTACCATGCTATTTTGGTTACTATAGCTTTGTAGTATAATTTGAAGACAGGTAGTGCTATGCCTCCAGCTCTGTTTATTTATTTTTGCTCAGGATTGCTTTGGCTATTTGGGGTTTTTTGTTGTTCCAAATGAATGTTAGGATTGTTTTGTCTATTTATATGAAGAACGTTGCTTCTTATATTTTAAGTCCCTTAACAGTGTCATTCAAAGAGTAAAAGTTAACTTAGATGAAGTCCAATTTATCAATTTCTCTTTTTATGGATTGGGTTTTGGAGTGTTAAAAGCAAAACTTTAGAGAAATTAAATTTAATAGAGTTTAACTGAGCAAAGAAAGATTCATGGATCAGGCAGCTGCCAGAATCAGAATAGGTTCAGAGCAACTCCAGGACTGCCACATGGTTGGCTAAGATTTAGAGACAAAAAAAGGAAAATGACTTACAGAAAACAGAAGTGATGTACAGAACAGCTGTATTGGTTACAGTTTGGCGTTTGCCTTATTCAAACAGAGTTTGAATAGTTGGCTGCCTGTAATTGGCTAAGACTGGGCTACTTGTTACAAGAGTAATTTACAGTCTGTTTATGCATCGGGTTAGGTTACAATTCACTATATCTGAAGAAACCCTCAGGCCAAACTTAATTTAACAGGTCTCATATCTAAAATATCTTTGCCCAAACTAAGGTCACCATGGTTTTCTCCTAGAGTTTCTTCTACAAGTTTTATAATTTTAGGTTTTACCTTTAGATCTATCATTTAGTTCATTTCTGTTGCTTATAACAAAATACCTAGAACTGGATAATTTATAAAGAAAATGAAATTTATTGCTTACAGTTTCAGAGTTTACAGTTTCAGAGTTAATGTTTGTATGCAATGTGAGGTATGGATTATCAGAAGGATTTTTTTTTTGACATATTGATATCCAGTTTTCCCAGTACCATTTGTTGAAAAGACTATATTTGCTCCATTGAATTTCTTTTGAACTTTCGTTGAAATCCAGTTATCTATATATGTGTATTAGTCAGGGTTCTCCAGAGAAACACAGCCAATAGGATATATAGAGATACATAAAAAGAGATTTATTGTGAGGAATTGGCTAACACAATTATGGAGGCTGAGAAGTCCCAAGAAGTAAAATTGCCTTTATTTGCAGATGATGCACTACTAAAACTGAAAAGTGAGTTTAGCAATCATCTGCCATCTGCAAGCTGGAGGCTCAGGAAAGTTGGTGTTGCAGTTCCAGTCCATGCCTGAAGGCCTGAGAAGCAGGGGAGCCAAAGGTGTAAGTTCCAGTTTGAGTCTCTATGACCAAGAACAAGGAGCTCTGATGTCCAAGGGCAGGAAAAGATGAATAGTCCAGCTCAAGCAGAGAGAGTTAATTCACTCTTCCTCTACCTTTTTGTTCTATTTGGCAGATTGGATGATGCCCATCCACTTTGGTGGGAACGATGTTCTTTATTCATTCTCCTGATTCAAATGTTAATCTCTCCAGGAAACACCCTCACAGACATACCCCAAAATAATGTTTTACCAGGTCTTTGTGCATTCCTTAGCCCAGTCAAGTCAACACATAAAATTAACCATCACAACATGTGTTGATTTATTGCTGGACTGTGTATCCTGCTCCATTAATCTATTTATTGGCCTTTATGCTATCTCATTGCTTTGATTATCGTAGCTTTATAATATGCTAAAATCAGGTGCTGTTTGTCTTGTAAATTGGTTCTCTTCTAAAGTTGTTTTGGTCTTTTGTATTTTCATTTGAATTTTATTTCATTTTTAAATTTCTAAATTTTTTATTAGACATACATGTGGGGCACAACGTTGATTTTCAATAATTGTGTAGAATGTGTGGTGGTTAGATCAGTGTAGTTGGCTTATTCATCATTACAGTATGCAATCATTCTTTGTGTCTGATGACCAATTCCTCATTAGTCCCCCTCCCTCTTCCCATCACCTCCCCTTTTCCACTTCGAGTTTTCTAAAAACTCAACGTATTACTGGGATGTTGTTTGTTTCTTTCTTTCTCTTTGTCTCTTTCTTGTTCATTTTTATTTAGGGATTTAGCTCCCAGCTATGAGTGAGAACACATGGTATTTCTCTTTCTGTACCTGGGTTGTTTCACTCAGGATAATTTTCTCCAGGCTCATCCATGTTGTTGCAAATAGTAGAATTTCATTCTTTTTATGGCTGAGTAGTATTCCGTTGTGTATATATAACACAATTTCCTTATCCAGTCATCTATCGATGGACATTTAGGTTAGTTCCATTGCCTAGCTATTGTAAATAGTGCTGCAATAAACATGGGAGTGCAGGTATCTCTTTGACCTGATGTTTTCCGATCCTCTGGACATATCCCCAGGAGTGGGATTACTGGATCATGTGGAAGTTCTACCTGTAGTTGTTTAAGGAACCCTCCATACTGTTCTCCATAATAACTATACTAAGTTACAGTCCCATCAACAGTGCGGGAGGGTTCCTCTCTCTCCACAACCTCACCAGCATTTGTTCTTCTCTGTCTTTTTTATAATAGCCAGTCTAACTGGGGTGAGGTGATATCTCAAAGTGCTTTTGATTTGTGTTTCCCTGATGATTAGTGATGTGAGCATTTTTTCATATACCTGTTGGCCACTTGGATGTCTTCCTTTGAGAAATGTCTACTCAGTACCTTTCCCAGGCTTAAATTGGATTATTTGTTTTTTTGCTGTAAAGTTGTCTGAGCTCTTTGTATATTCTGGATATTAATACCTTGTCAGATGAATATTTTGCAAATATTTTCTCCCATTCTGTAGGATGTCTTTTTACTCTATTGATTGTTGCCTTTGTTGTGTAGAAGCTTTCATTTGAATTTTAGAACCACATTGCTAATTTATATAAAAAACCTGATGGTATAATGATTTGGATTGTGTTGAATCTATAGGCCAATTTGGGAAGACTTGGCATTTTAACAATATTGAGTCTTCTGACTCATGAACAAGGGTTATAGCTCAATTTATTCAAGTCTTTTTAAATTTGTCTTAGCAACATTTTATAGTTTTCAGTGCATAGGCTCTTCATATGTTTTGCTAAATTTTTCTCTCTATATATCATATTTTTGGATGCTATTGCAAATTTTTTATTTCAATATCTGATTGATCATTAACACCATATAGAAATAAAATTGATTTTTGTATATTGAGCTTGTATTCTACAACATTGCTAAACTCACTTATTAGTATTAGTAATATGTCATCTGCAAATAAAGGCAATTTTATTTCTTCCTTTCCAATCTGCATGCCTTTCATTTCTTTCTCTTGCCTAATTGTCCTGTTGAATAGAAGTGGCAAAAGCAGACATTTTTATATTGCTTCTTGTCCAAGGAAAAAATCATCCAGTCTTTGCCCATTAAGTATGACATTAGCTGTACTGTTTTGTACATTGTCTTTATCAGATTAAGAACTTCCCTTCTATTCCCAGTTTGTTGAGAATATTATGAAAGGATCTGGAGTTTTCCATCTATGTCTATTGAGATTGTCATGTGTTTTTTTTCCCTTAATCAATTAATATGAAGTATTACATTGATTAATTTTTTAGATATTGAACAAACCTTGAATACCTGAGATAAATTGCATTTGGTCATGGTATATAATATTTTTCATAGGTTGCTAAATTCAGTTTGCTAGTATTTTGTTGAAGATTTCTGTGCCTATATTCATAAAGGCTATTAATCTGTGGTGGTTTTCTTTTCCTGTCATGTCTTTGGTTTAGGTTTCAGAGTAATATTGGCCTCAAAGTATGAGTTTGGAAGTGTTCCCTCCTCTTGTATTGTTGTCAATTCTTCCTTAAACATTTGGTAGACTTTAACAGTGAAGCCATCTGGGTGTAAAATTTTCTTTTTGGGAATAGTTTAAACTACAAGTTCAATCTCTTTAATGGTTATAGGGCTAGTTTGGTTATACATTTCTTCTTGAGTGAGCTTTGGTAGTTTGAGTCTTTCAGGAATTTATCCATTTTATGTAAGTTGTCAAATTTATTAGCATAGATTGTTTATACTATGTTCTTCCTTTTTATTATCTGTAGAATCCATACTGATGTCATCTTTCTCATTTCTGATACTGTTTTTTTGTGTTTTTTATCCCTTTTTTCCTCATCAGTCTGGTTAGAAATTTTACTGTTCTTCCAAAAGAATCCCCTCTTGGTTTCACTGATTTTCTCAATCGTTTTTCTATTTTCTATTTCATTGTTGTTGCTTTGATCTTTATTTCCTTCTTTCTCACATTCTTTGGGTTTAATGTGCTCTTCTTTTTCTTAGTTTTTAAGGGAGAAGCTAAGGTCATTAATTTGAGACATTTCTTCTCTTCAAATACAGGCATTTAGTAATATAAATTTCCCTATACATACAGCTTCGGTGGTATTGCATAAATTCTGTTATGTTCTGTTTTCATTTTTACCCTGTTTAAAATATAATTTGAATTTCCCTTTGATTTCTTTTATGTTCCATAAGTCATTTAGAAGTGTATTATTTAGTTTCCAAATATTTGAGGATTTCCAAACATATTTCCCATATTGATTTCAAATTTAATTCCATTGTGGTTAGAGATCAAACTCTACATGATTGAATCTTTCTAAATTTATTGAGATTTGATTTATGACCCAGAATATTATCTATTTTTATAACTATCCCATAAGCACTTGAAAAGAATGTGAATTCTGATGTTACTGGGTTTTCTTTCTTATATTCAAGATATTTTAACATTTATTTGCACAGTATAATGTTTCAATACATGCATATACTTGGCAATGATTCACTTAGGGGTGGATAGCATAGTTTTGTACCCATTAGTCCACAACTTTTCTTATCCCCCTCCAACTCCCTGGCCTCTGATAACCCTTATTCTACTCTCTACTTCTATGAGAATCACCCCCTTTTTTAAGATTCCACATATGAGTGATATCATGCAGTATTTGTCCTTTCGTGCCTGTCATACTTCACTTAATATGATGGTTTCCAGTTTCATCAATGTTACTGCAAATGATAGGAGATATATAAATATGTGTGTGTGTGTGTGTGTATTATAGCTTAGCAGTTTTCCATTGTATATATATTCCACAGTTTTTTTTATCCATTCATCCACGGATTGACATTTAGGTTGGTTCCATCTCTTGGCTATTGTGCATAGTGCTGTGATGAACATGGGAGTGCAGGTGTCTCTGATACATTGATTTCAATTCCTTTGGGTATATACCCAGTAGTGAGATAGCTGGGTCATAGGGCAGATCTATTTTTAGTTCTTTGAAGAACCTCCATACTGTTTTCCACAATGGCTGTACCAATTTACATTCACACCAGCAATGTAGGAGACTTCCTTTTTCTCTATAGCCTTGTGAGCATTTGTTATTTTCTGCCTTAATAATAGCCATTCTAGCTGGAGTGAGATGATATCTCATGTGGTTTTAATTTTCATTTTCCTGGTGAATAGTGATGTCTAACATTTTTTCATGTGCCTGTTGGCCATTTGTATCTCTTCTTTTGAGAAATGTCTGTTCAGATCCTTTTCCCATTTTTAAATTGGGTTATTTGCTTTTTTTGCTGTTGAGTTGTTTGAGTTCCTTATATGTTTTGAATATCAGTCCCTTGTCTGATATGTAGTTTGCAAACACTTTCTCCCATTCCGTATGCTGTCTCTTCAATTTGTTGACAGTGTTCCTTGCTGTGCAGAAGCTTTTTAGTTTGATGCAGTCTGGTTTATGTATTTTTGCTTTAGTTGCCTGTACCTTTGGAGTCTCACTCAAAGAAGCACTGCCCTCTATTTACAATAGTAAGATATGGAACCAACCTAAATGTCCATCAGTGGATGACTGGATAAGGAAAATGTGGTATATATACACAACAGAATACTACTCTGCCATAAAAAAGAATGAAATTGGGGCCGGCCCGGTGGCGCACTGCTACAGTGCGCCACTTGGGAGCATGGCGGCGCTCCCAACGAGGGTTCGGATCCCACATACAGACCGGTTCCCGCTCACTGGCTGAGCGAGGGGCGGGCGCAGCACCGAGGGTTGCGATCCCGTTGCTGGTCCTGGCCCGGTACGGGCGCAACACTGAGGATTGTGGTCCGTTGCCAGACACGAAAAAAGACAAAAAGGGAAAAAAACAAAAAAAGAATGAAATTGTGCTATTTGCAGCAACATGGATGAGCTTGGAGACAATTATGTTAAGTGAAATAAGCCAGACACAGAAAGAGAAATGCCCCATGTCCTCACTCATAAGTGGGAGCTGAGAAAGAAAGAAAGACCATAATAAAATGTTGAACTTTCAGAAGGAGAAAACAGACCTATAGTTACTAGAGGTGGGAAAGGGGGAAGGCGGTGGGGGATAAGAAGTAATTGGGTGAGGGACACAAAAAGTAATTATGATTTTTAATGATGAACATGCTAGTAATTTTGATTTGATCATCACATACAGTACACAAATACTGATAGTCAACTCTGTACCCCATAAATATGTATAAATAATACAAAATAAATTTAAAGAGAAAACTATAACCCCAAAGCATTAAGTGAAGAAACCAGACCCAAAAGACCATAATTTATAATTTCACTTACTAGAAATTTCTATAATCAGCTCATCTCTAAAGACATAAAATTTGTTAATTGTTGTCTCCATCTGGCATGGTAAAGGAGAGTAAATGCAAACAGGATGCATTTTCTCCTAAAGGATAGAAATATTCTACAGGTATGTTGTAATTGTTGTGTAACTCCACAAATATATTGAAAAGCTTGGGATCACTCACTTAAAAAAAAAAAAAGCACTGCCCACTCCCATTTCGTGCAGTGTTTTCCCTATGTTTTCTTTCTTTCTTTCTCCTTCCTTCCTTCCTTCCTTCCTTCCTTCCTTCCTTCTTTCTTTCTTTCTTTCTTTCTTTCTTTCTTTCTTTCTTTCTTTCTTTCAAGATGACCGGTAAGGGGATCTTAATCCTTGACTTGGTGTTGTCAGCACCGTGCTCACGCAATGAGCTAACCAGCCATCCCTATATGGGATCCGAACCCAGGGCCTTGGTGTTATCAGCACCGCACTCTCCCGAGTGAGCCACGGGCCAGCCCCTATGTTTTCTTCTAGTAGTTTCATAGTTTCAGGTCTTAAATTTAGGTCTTTGATCATTTTGAGCTAGTTTTCATGTGTGGTGGGAGATAAGGGTCTAGTTTGAATCTTCTACATGTGGATATCCAGTTTCCCTAGCACCATTTGTTGAAGACACTGTTCTTAACATTGTATACTTTTGATGTTTTTGTTGAAAATCAGTTGGCTCTAAGTGTGAGTTTATTTCGGTATTCTCTATTCTATTCCATTGGACAATTTGTCTGTTTTTATGCCACTACCATGCTGTTTTGGTTACTAAAGCTTTATAGTATATTTTGAAGTCAGGGAGTGTGATGCCTCCAACTTTGTTCTTTTTGTTC
>NW_007730516.1:0-793 GCF_000696425.1 Galeopterus variegatus
CAGATAACATGGATATGAGCTCAGAATCTTCATGTGGGATATTTATAACTTCATGTTCAGGGACATCTCCTTCACATTTCAAGACCAAGACAGATAGTTTCCTTTGCAGATTGGATTCTATTGTTATCAAATTTATCATTTCATCAAGCAGCAGTCCTTCTTTAGGAGGGGTCACCTATTCCAACTCCCCAACCTGAACAAATCAAATTGGAAACTTAAGACCTAATTTCTCATTTTTTCCATATGTTTTAAAAGCAAAAGCTGATGGGTATTAGAAGAGTGGAGTAGTGATGAGAAGAGAGCATGTGGGAGCTATATAGAAATGTATGTTCCATTTCATGATATGGGAACTGATTAAACAGATGAGGTCACTTTAGAAAATTAATTGATTCATACATTTAAAATTTGTACTCTCATGTCTTGTGCTATACTTCTGTAGAATGTAAAACACACAAAAAATGAACAAAACCTGTGGATAACAAGACTTTTACAAATGACCACTCAGAACTATCTCCTGTTGCAACATACAATTAATGCCTTTGATTTGTTTTTCTCTTTAGTTTTGGGTTTTCACACACACACACACACACACACACACACACACAGAGTTACACATTTAAATTTATTTTTTACATTTGACCCACAAATTTTAGTCCTTTGTGGTGAAATTATTTTTATTTTCTAATCCAGTCTATTGCTAAAAATAGAAGAATGAAAACATGGAATTTTTCATACTAAATCATCTAAAATATATCATTGTTTTTAATTTACCCAAGACAACCACTATCAAATT
>NW_007730516.1:5001-10713 GCF_000696425.1 Galeopterus variegatus
ATGTAGGGATGTTTCTGTTATTAAAAAACACACGTAGGGATGTTTCCATTATTTCTATTATCGGTGCTTCCAGATGTCAGCTAAATCTACATGCCTTAAATTTATGGTATATATAATAAAATCATGTTTTTTTTCTCCTCTTAAAATACAGTTAAAATGGTCCTCAAATATAGCCTCCATTGAATGGTTCTGGAAAGCCAAGTGTCTCATGAATAATACCTGAAACATTGGATCCAGAAAAAAGTAAAATATAAGCTTATTATAATCCACTGGATGTTACAGGCACAGTTTACATTCAATAGTTTACTGAAAAGAAAGGTTTGAGAAAAACTCTGAAATATTTCAGTGATAAAAATATTCAAATTAATTACATAACTGGTCATTTGTCTCTATACAGCTTCCTTTTCTATACGTCCCTGTTATTTAAAATGTGCTACAATTTTCTAGAATTTTACAAGATGTAAAGTGTTTGTATTCTGATACATTTATTTCCTTTTGCACTCAAAAAGTTAAAACAACAAAATGCCATCAACAAAACAATAAAAGTAAAAGAAAAACACTCACATATACTTACATCCTTTTACTCAGGTTATACAGAAGGTTGGAAAACCAGCATATGAATCTGCGTTACACTATAAAGCAGGTACATCCTATTTGAGAAACCATTTGGTAAAGAAGAAAACAGAACAGCAGAGGAGTTTAGAGGCAGGAGTTCTAGAGAGGACCTGATGTGTTGAAACCTTCCAAAGTTCATGGGACTTGGGTGTCTTTCATGCTGGCTTAAACTCCACGATATCCAATGTGCCACAATGCACAAAACAGGTAAGGTAACAATTTGCAGCATCATGGATGAGCATGGAAGACATTATGTTAAGTGAAATAAGTCAGGTACAGAAAGATAAATATTGTGTGTTCTTACTCATGTGTGGGAGCTAAAAAAAAGTTGAGCTCATAGAAATAGAGAGTGGAATTGTGGTTACTAAAGACTGAGAAGGGTAGGGAGGAGAGGGGAAAGGGAACAGGTTGGTTAATGAATACAAAATTAGAGCTAGAAAGGAAAAATAAGTTCTAGTGGTCTACAGTAGCATTAGGTGTCTATAATTAATAATAATTTATTGGATATTTTTAATTTATTAATATGTAAGGTAGGTGATTTTCATGTCCCTTTACCAATTCCTCTTTCCCAATTGCCTCTCCCCTCTCCCCCATCAACATCATATCTGTTCACTTGACTTAACAAGTTCAAGGAGTTGTGATCATTGTATCTTCTTCCCCCACCCCATTTATTTGTTTGCTTATGTATTTATTTATTTATTTATTTTTAGTTCCCACAAATAAGTAAGAACATGTGGTATTTCTCTTTCTGTGCCTGGCTTATTTCACTCAATATAATTTTCTCTAAGTACATCCATGTTGCTGTGAATGGTAGTATTTCATTATTTTTTTTATAGCAGAGTAGTATTCCATTGTGTAGATGTACCACAATTTCCTTATCCACTCATCTGATGATGGACATTTGGGCTGTTTCCAACTATTGGCTATTGTAAATAGTGCTGCAATAACTATGGGAGTAAAGCTACCCCTTCGACATGATGATTTCCATACCTATAGGTATATGCCCAGCAGTGGAATAGCTGGGTGGTATGGTAGTTCTATCCGTAATTGGTTGAGGAAACTCCAAGCCATTTTCCATAGATGCTGCCCCATTTTGTAGTCCCACCAACAGTGTATGAGAGTTCCTTTTTCTCTGCAACCTTTCCAGTATTTATCATTTTCAGTGTTTTGGATGTGAGCCATCCTAACTGGAGTAAGATGGTATCTCAAAGTGGTTTTGATTTGCATTTCCTGAATGTTGAGTGATGCTGAGCGTTTTTACATGTGTCTATTGGCCATTTGTATACCTTCCTTTGAGAAATGCCTATTCAGCTCCTTTGCCCATTTTTTAAATGGGTTATTTGTGTATGGGTTTCTTTTTGTGCTGTAAAGATGCTGTAAAAAATTTAATCAAGGATGTGAAAAATCTCTATGAGAATTACAAACCACTGTTGAGAGAAATTAAAGAGGACACAAGAAGATGGATGTAGAGTATGCATAAAGCAAATGTACTTCACAGGGCCTGGTTTTTCCAAAGCCTTGCAGTTTCAAATATCAACCTTGCAAAGGACAGAAAATTTTCTCCAGGCTATATAGTCTCTGTTGTAAGATAAAGAATTGTAACACAGCAAGGTTGCTGGCTCAAAGACAGGTTACTGATTGATATGTAAAGATACTGGAAAATTGTTGTAAGAAGAGACTGTTTGCTAAAATCAAGCTTTTGTTAGTGGATTGACCTAATTGCATGTTACCAGCTTCTATTGTTAAACTTGTTAAATGGTACTTAGCAAAAACCCCACCTGTGTTCTCTTCCTGTAACTTCCTGGTCTGAAGAATAAATGTGGGAAGAGAACCCCAGTTCGTGGTTAATTTCCCAAATGGAAGGAATGCCTCACTCTTGAGGGCTCTGAGGATAGCCCCTTTTTGAGGCTTCTCACTGCTCTGAAGAGATGGGCTTTGGGTAATCTTTGGTGGCTCTGTCACCCAGGGGAAAAGGGGTGACAAATCTGTGGGAGGCAAAGCAACAGATGGAAAGATATCCCATGCACTTGGATTGTAAGAATTAATATTGTGAAAATGTCCATACTACCCAAAGTGATCTACAGATTCAATGCAACCCCCATCAAAATTCCAATGACAATTTTCTCAGAAATGGAAAAAACTATCCAGACGTTTATATGGTATAACAAATGACCATGAATAGTCAAAGCAATCCTGAGCAAAAAAGATAAAGCTGATTCATAACAATACCTTACTTTAAACTATAGTACAAAGCCATAGTAACCAAAACAGCATGGTACTGGCATAAAAACAGACACACAGATCAATGGAATAGAATAGAGAATCCAGAAATCAACCCATACACCTACAGCCATCTGATCTTTGACAAAAGCACCAAGTCTACCCACTGGAGAAGAGACTGCCTCTTCAGCCTATGGTGCTGGTAAAACTGGATATTCATATGTAGGAGAATAAAACTATACCCATATCTCTCACCATATACCAAAATCAACTCAAAATGGATTAAAGAATTAAACATACATCCTGGAACAATAAACTTCTTAAAAAAACATAGGGCAAATACTTCAGGAAGTAGGATTTGGTACAGACTTCATGAATATGACCCCAAAAGCACAGTCAACCAAAGGAAAAATATGGTGTGTTTTGGATGGCTAGAAGAGAGAAGCGCAGATTCTCTCATCACAAAGAAATGATAAATTTTTGAGATAATGAATATGCTAATTATCCTGGTTTGATCATTACACATTGTACACATGTATTGAAATATAACCACTTATCTCATAAATAGGCAAAATTATTATGTGTGAACTAAAAAGTTAATAAAATTTTTAAAAAGTAACAATTCACTATTTACCCTCCCAAAATATCGTTTTCTTTATATTGATATCTCTATTTTACCTACAATTAGGTTGAACTTACACAAAAACTTTTAGTTAGGAAATGTGCCCACTTCAGAAAGCAAATTTCCCCATGCCTCACCCAGCAGACTCTCCTTTTTCTTTTCATAGTTCAGCAGACACTAGGAAACACTTTTTAATGTAATATATAAGTACATCTTTCAATATTTTCATTGTAAATCAATTAATGCTTTTATACCTCAAAATTAATGTTTAGCAAACATTATCTTGACTACTAGCCAGTGGTTGGTGAAAACTTTTGACATTTTTAAATTTCATCTTTATCTTTTTTCTCTTTGTAAACAATTGGAAATATTTGTGATATGCCCACAGAGGATATATTATTAATATCTTCACGTATCCCCCTGGTATTTTCCTCAGCACAAATATTGCATGACGGAATTTAAATGAAGGGAAAAATAAAAAAACGCAACTTTGCATTCTGCTTCTGGTCGTAGTGAAGTGGTGGGGAAGGAGGTTGGTAGAGCAAATGGGTCAAAGGGTCCCACTGCCTGGGGTTGAAACATGGCTACATTTTAGGAGCTGTGAAGCCTTAAACAAGTTACTTAACCTTACATAGATTTTATCTTCTTGCTTTCAAAATTGTGAGAATAAGATTTATTTTATATATGTGTGTGTGTGTGTGTGTGTACACTTGTGTGTATGTGTGTACAAAGGTCTTAGTACAATAATTAGCCTAAATATGGAGATCTGTTAGCTATCACTATTATTTTTCTCTAATGTTATAACTTAGAATTTCTATGTCATTAAATATGACTTGAAAACATACATCAAGCCTGCAGAATAACTTATCAAGTGGCTGAAAGTATTTTATTAAACCCTAACATTCCCTTCTTTTAGTATCTGAACTATTTTTAGTTTATTATTTTAAATAATTTTGACATTGATATGCTTGCAATCATCTTTAATTATCCTCTGAGGATAAATTGCTAAGAGTTATATCTGCTTAATTATTGCTATTCTATTCAACTCTTTTTGGTCAATTTAGATTTCAGGCCTACATTCTTTTAATTACTAGAGCTTTTTAAACGTTTTAAATATATATACTCATCCCATCAGATTCTTATTCTTATTTCCCAGATATCTCCACCATCTCCCCATGAGATTTTCCTAGTATGTTCTTTTAAATACTTATGTTCTCTGTATACACTCATCCTAATTTCTAATTGTCCTTAATTGTATTTTCTCACTTTATTCTTTCTAATCTTTATGACTCATTTGGCTGAAAAAGATATTAATTGGAAGCAATATGCTAAGCTTTTTATGTGTTATTATGATAGTTTTTACATTTATAGAGCCATTTTACTTGGCTGCGTTATTGTTTAGAAAATTTGTTAATACTTTTGATTTGATGTGTGACACATTATAATATTTAAAGTTTCTAACACCGAGAAATAAGAATTTAGCAACCTCCTGCAAAATAACTACTTTTTAAGAATAGATTACAAATATTAAACAAGAGATGCTGAGGCACCCATGCTTGCCCGGCTGCACCCCACCCTGCGGTAGACACTGCTGATCAGGGACATTCTACCCCCGAGAGAGAAACATCAACATACAAAATCACACTTTACCCCACTGTAAAATCTGGTAATAATATGATATAAAAGAAACAGCCCCACTGTGCTTGGGACTCAGCCTTTGCGACATGACTCTGCTGAGCCAGTGCCAGCATCAATAAACTCTGCTTCCTGCCACAAGCCTCAGTGTCCTGCCTCTCCTTGTGAGTTTGCTGTAATAGGCAGCAACAATGCATGTACATATATCAACCAGTCACAATTCACCACATCTTCTGCTTTCCCCTAATCCAAGTCCCGCTCATCCCTGTCCTGAAGCAGCACTAAAGCATCCTGCTTCTAACCTGTTCACAACCAAGCAACCAATGAGTCTTTTAAAATACAAATAGGTTAACTAACTCCTCTGCTCAAATATTAAATTGACTTTTTTTTCACACTAAGTAAAATCCAAAATTATTCCTTGAATCATCTGGTGCCCTGTCCCTTCCCTGACCGCATAATCTGTTACTCTAGTTTTCTCCCCGTGATGAAATCTTGCTATTTGTCAAACAGGCAAAGAACGCTCTTTTCTCAGTGACTTTTTATTGGTTCCCACTACCTGAAACATAATTTCCTCATTTATCTACACACTTATTTCCTCACTTCCATCAAGTTTATTTACA
>NW_007730516.1:11186-16369 GCF_000696425.1 Galeopterus variegatus
ATTTTAATCCATAACATTTATTGCCATCTGAATACATAGTTTCTGCTTTAACACAAATTCAATATTCATGTTTAAAAGAGACATTTGAATTCTACAGAATGATAACCTTAAATAATGATTTTTATGGATAAAATAGTATTATGAGCACATACTCAAAATCTGTGTAACTTTTTAACTAAAGCACCAACAAAAAATTAAAATTATTAATAGATAAAAGGCAAATGAGTTTTAAAACATATTTAAAATTCAACCAAGTAAAACTCTTGTTAATAAAGGGTTTTGCTATAAAAAGTAAAGGCAGCTTGATGGCAGAAGGTATGAAGAAGAGTTAAAGCTCCTGAATTATGGACACAAGAAAAAATGCACAAAGATCCTAAAGAAATGTACAATAAGCACTTCAACAACAGTGCACATGGCCAAAATAAGCCAAAAGGAAGAAAACAGGCTATTGAGCAACCACGGTGGACTGTATTTAGCTATATGGGTCTTACCATGTTTTTCATTTTGTCATTATAACTTACTTCATTATGTTACAAAGTTATTGTTTCTTGGTGAAATTTCATTCCTTCCACAGTCAGCACAGCAATGTACATGCTGAAAGAACTCTATTTCTTCTTCACCACTTGGCTTCCATTATGATTAGACAATTGGGAACACTAAAAGGAGGTTTGAAATTCCCTGTATTCTCATGTTTATTGCAGCTCTACTTACAAGAGCCAAGAGATGGAACCAACCTTAATGCCCATCATCAGATGACTGGATAAGGAAAATGTGGTATATCTACACAATGGAATACTACTCTGCTGTAAAATAAGAATGAAATTCTGACATTCACAGCAAAATGAGTGAACTTAGAGAAAATTATGTTAAGTGAAATAAGCCACGCACAGAAAGAGAAATAATGTCCTTATAGGTATGAGTGAAAAAGAAAGAAAGAAAGAAAGAAAGAAAGAAAGAAAGAAAGAAAGAAAGAAAGAAAGAAAGAAAGAAAGAAAGAAAGAAAGAAAGAAAGAAANCATCAGATGACTGGATAAGGAAAATGTGGTATATCTACACAATGGAATACTACTCTGCTGTAAAATAAGAATGAAATTCTGACATTCACAGCAAAATGAGTGAACTTAGAGAAAATTATGTTAAGTGAAATAAGCCACGCACAGAAAGAGAAATAATGTCCTTATAGGTATGAGTGAGAAAGAAAGAAAGAAAGAAAGAAAGAAAGAAAGAAAGAAACAACAATCACAATAATACATAGAATTTTCAAAAGAAGAGAACAGAATTGAAGTTACCAAGGGTAGGAAAGGGGGAGGAGGAGGGGAATAAGGGAGGAATTGGTAAAGGGCCATGAAAATTGATTACATTGAATAATGTTGAATATACTAATTACCCTGATTTGAACATCACATATTGCACACAGATATTGCTATTTAATGCTGTACTCCACAGATATGTAAAATCAACTGTTTCAATAAAAATAAATATATATGTGTATGTGTGTGTGTGTGTGTGTATATATATGTATGTATGTGCACACACACATAAATAGATAAATAAATAAGAAAGAGGGAAGAGAGTCCTTGCTTCTTCTGGTTTTCTTGACTGTCCTTCCAGTGTCAACCTAGCCAAAGCAGTTTGCTGTGGCAAAGGCAGTTGTATCCAGCTTCCAGCTTTTTATGGCACTTCCACAACCAGCTCATTGAGCCCCTTAATAGATACCAGCACCCTTGGACCATATCACCTCTTGAGATACTAGCAGTAGCAGAACATATTGCAGTAAATACCTACTAAATGTAATTAATAAATGTTATTTATTTATTGTTTACTTCCTCTCACTAGAATATAAACTTCATGAGAGAGAGAATTTTTTTCCCCTATTTTATTCACTCCTAAAACCTAAAGCTTAGAAGACAACTGAGCACAATGGATGCTTGATAAATATATCTTAAGTAAGAAAATGCTATCTTGTCTTTATCAGTAAAGTCCTGCCCTCCACCCCCTTCCACACACACCATCCTCCCTGCCCCCCACCAACAAATATACAAAAGCACAATTCTTACTCAATGCTCATTTATGCATCATGGTGGTTCCCTTAAATACTACACTCCAAAGGAAGACAAAGCCAGTGTTAAAATTAACCCACATATGATCAACTAGGGAAGGTAAATATACTGAGAGAAAAATACAAAGTGATTTTTTTCTGAAAGCCAAGTCAAGTAATTTGTTCAATGTCTGCTGTTTAGAATTAATTTGCTGTAGATGCATCAGTTCCGAGTGCCGCTGTTCCTGCCACTGCCACCCCACTCCCCTGCCCCAGGCAGGCCCACCTACCACCCAAGTGAGAGCCCAGGTGCAGTGGTCCTGGTCCCACATGCCACTGCCACTGCTGGTCCATGCCTGAGCCCAGAGTGGCCCACCCACCTCCCGAGCGGAAGGCCAGTTGAGTACCTCCATGTGCCACCCCCACTACCATGAGCCCACACCCAAGCCCTGGATAGGCCCATCTACTGCTCAAGCAGGAGCCTAGGCAGCCCATCAACTGCATTGACCCAAAAAATGTCACCTTAAAATAGAATGTAGCAGAACTCCTAGAACTGAAGGATTCACTCAATTAAATAAAAAACAGAACAGAAACCTTGATCATCAGGTTAAAGCAAGCAGAAGAAAGGATTTAACACTTTGAAGAAGGTCTTCTGGAAATAACCCAGGCCAAATAAAAAGGAAAATAAAATTTTTAAAAATGAAGAAAATCTAAGAGAGCTAGCAGACAACCTCAAGTGCACAAACATCTGAATCATGGGTATTCCAGAAGGTGATGAGAAAGGAAAAGGCATCAACAACCTATTCAAGGAAATAATAACCAAAAACTTCCCAGGTATAGGGAGAGATGACTTTCAGATACAGGAAGCCCAAAGATCCCCAAACAGATTCAATCCAAAAAGATCCTCTCCAAGACACATTATAGTCAAACTGGCAAAACTCAAACACAAAAATAGAATTCTAAAAGCAGCAAGAGAAAAGCATCAAGTTACCTATAAGGGAGCCCCCATCAGACTAACAGTAGACTTGTCAACTGAAACCTTACAGGCCATAAGAAAATGGGATGCTATATTCAAAATACTAAAAGAAAAAAAATGCCAGCCTAGAATTCTATATACAGGAAGGTTATCCTTCAGAAATGAGGGAGAAATAGTGTATTTCCAAGACAGCAAAAATTACAGGAGTTCACTATCACATGACCAGCCCTGAAAGAAATTCTCAAAGGAGTCCTGCCTCCAGAATCTGAAAAATGATAATCACTATCATAGATTCACAAAAAAGAACAAAACCTACCATTATAACCCAAATGCAAACAGGAAAGAAAAAGAAGCTAAATCATGTCACTTCAAAAATCCAACTAATATTCAAGATTGTAGCAGATTGAATTATGTCCCCCCAAAACTCACTGAAACTTGAATTGTGTCCCACAAGTTTTATGTATTAGAAACTTGGCCCATGACCACTATTTTTAATCCATTCACTATCGTGTGGTCCTATAATCTAATCACATCTTCAAGGCCCCACCTTTCAATTACTGTAATATAATTCCCCACACTCTTATCAGTAACAATGGGGACTAAGATTATATTATTACCTTATGTCACGTGAAATAAGCCAGACAAGGGAAGAGAAATGCCACATGTTCTCACTCAAAACTGGGTGCTAAGAAAGAAGGAAAGAATGAAAGACAGAAAGGAGAAAGAAAGAAAGAAAGAAAGAAAGAAAGAAAGAAAGAAAGAAAGAAAGAAAGAAAGAAAGAAAGAAAGAAAGAAAGAAAGAAAGAGAAAGAAAGAAAGAAAGAACCATAACAATACATTGAACTTTCAGAAAGAGAGAATAAACCTAAGGATACTAGGGATGGGGTGGAGGGTGGGAGGGGTTTTGGAGATTGATAGGTCAAATAAAGGGCATAAAGATAACCCACAATTTGTAATAATGAATATGTTAGTAATAAAAGATAAAAATCAAAAAAGAATTAATTTGCTATTTCTTTTATTTGCACAAATAATTTAAAGTGTAACTTTACTTAGTTTACTTGGGACTGGTCTAAAGAAAATGAGTTGCTTTTGTAAACTAAAATTTACATTAATATAATATTAGACTCTGGAATAGTCTTCTTCTCAGTCCTCCAAACTTCTCCATCCTTTGCCCATTACCCAGTTCCAAAGCCACTACCACATTTTCAAGTATTTGTTATAAGCAACACCCCACTTCTCTGGTACCAATTTTCTGTATTAGCCCATTTCTATTGTTTATAACAAATACTTGGAACTGGGTAATTTGTAAGAAAATGAAATTTATTGCTTACAGTTTCAGTGGCTGGGAATTTCAAAGTCTAGGGAACACATCTGATGAAGGCCTTCTTTGGTGGTGATTTCAGTGATGCAGAGTGTTACACTGCAAAAATGGTGAGGCAAAGAGAGAGAGACTCACATGCTCTCCTGTTAAAGCTCTCAGAACCATACCCATGACCACCATTATTAATCCATTTATTAGGGCACGGCCCTCAGAATCTAATCACGTCTCCAAGGCCCCACCTTTCAATTACAATAATAATGTTCCCTACTCTCTTAACAGTCACAGTGGGGATCAGGCCTCTAATACATAAAACTTGGGGGACACAATTCAATCCATATTAGTAAACAAAATTAGGCAGAAACCATATAGAATTAAAAATTAAAACGTTAAAAATGTAAAGATAGGAAATTTATCTGGTGTAAATTACATTCTGTGCTTCTTTTTCTGGAAGAATATAAAAACTGATGGGCTTCAGGACAGCAGAAAAATACAGCATTATTGGTTTGTAGTGTCACAGGTAGACTTTTTGGCAAGCAAATTAGCTGGAAAGTTAGAGTGGTATGATAGACTGAATAATGCCCTCTAAAGATATCCGCAAGCTAATATCCAGAAACTAGTAATGCATCACATTACATGGTAAAAGGGACTTTGCAGATGTGACTAATTTAAAGATCTTGAGATGAGATCATCCTGGATTTTACAATTGATCCCAAAGTAATCAGAGGGTATTTATAAGGGGGAAGCAAAAGGCTAAAATACATAAAGAGATGATATTGTGACAGAATCAGAAGTTGAAATGATTGGTTTTGAAGATGGAGGAAGGGGTCATGAGCCAAGAGATTCAGACA
>NW_007730516.1:17255-22318 GCF_000696425.1 Galeopterus variegatus
CACATAGGTATATCTATATAGGCAAGCTGCAAAAAATCCAAAAATGAGACAAATATGCCTCATTACACAGAAAAACAACAAACAAAAAAACAATGTCAATTATCAAGTTTAGTGCATCTCCACTCTAATATTAAGCTCATTTTGTGAATTTTTCATTTTAATTATTGCAGCATTCATTTCTAGACTTTTTTCTTTCTTTTTTTTTTTTTTTTGTCCTTTTTGTGACCGGTAAGGGGATTGCAACCCTTGGTTTGGTGTCGTCTGCACTTCACTCAGCCAGCGAGCACACCTGCCATCCCTATATAGGATCCTAACCCACGGAGGGAGCGCCGCTGAGCTCCCAGTGCTGCACTCTCCTGAGTACGCCACGGGGTCGGCCCCATTTCTACACATTTTATTTGGATCTTCTCTTATAAATTGTTTCCTTATTTGTATTTTCTATCTATTTATTCATCAGAATTGTATTTTTCCAAATGACTTAGAACATGTATATTAATTGAGGTAAAGTCCCTTTTTCTTTTCCTAATTTTAACATCTGGTCTGGTTTTATAGACTTTTTAAAGTTTTCCATTATCAATGTTTTTCATGTTTCTATTTATTTTATTGGAAGCACGAATGCCGTAAGTTATCCCGTACCTGCTTATATTTATAAAAATTTGTTGTTTTTCTGACATTCAAATTCAACTGGGATCCTATATTTTTATGCTAATTCAGGAAACCTTACCAGCAAGACATCAAACACCCTACTTGAAATGTTCATCAGAGTTCCTCTGAAACAAAGATTCCTCACAAATATCTTGATAGTACATAATTCAGATACAAAATGCTCCCTTTAATAGTTCATAATTCAGATATCAAGTGTGTGACTAAGTAACAACCCTAGAGAGGTGGTAATGAAAGTGTCCAGAGACTTTCTCATATTGTACTGTACTTTTTACATTTATTAAAGACTTACATAAATATGCTCTACAGAGTCTCAGAAGTCCTTTTAATTATCCCAACCTGTGAATTTTTGTTTTGAAAATTCTGAACAATCTTTGAACAGAGAATATTTTATTTTATTTTATTTTTATTATTTTATATTTTTATTTTTTAATTTTAATTTTTATTGAATCAAAATTGATTATACATATTTTGGGGTTTCAACATTGAGATATGTTGATCAAATCAATATTACTAGCATATATATTGTTACAAATTATAATTATTCTTTATGCCCCTTGTCCAATCCCTCCTCATCCCCCTTTCTCTCCCCCCTCCCAACTCTGAAAACCCGAGATTTCTTCTCTCCTTCTGAAAGAATAATGGTTACTCTGTTGATTTGCTGCCAAAATGATCTGTCCAATGCTGAGAGGCATGACCAGGTCCCCCAATACTATCACAGAGCAGTTGTCTATTCCTTCACTATGAAATGGGCTCTGTGGAAACAGACATCCTCCTCCTTTCTTTATCTCTGCTGGTGACTCTCCTTATGTCAACTCACTCCAGTGACTGGCAGACCATCTGTGTGGTGGTTGTGGCATCTAGCTGCCTTCGTGGCAGCCATGGTTATCGTGGTAGCTATGGTGGGCCACCCACATGGAGGAGATGTTTTTAGCCTGCTCTGTGGTGCTGGCAGTCTGCCTGGTTGTCTGATCCCCAGTTCCATGCCCTGGGTCGTGACTGGGTCACAAGGCACTGGTACGGTGTGCCTGGTTGTGGGAGGGGGTCAAGTCCACTTCTCCATGCCCTGGATCCCTGAGTGGGCCCTGAGGTGCTGGCACGGGGTGCCTGATTGTGGGAGGGGGCTCTGGTCCCTTTCTCTATGCCTCGGGCCCCTGGGCACGGCCCTGATGCACTGTACCAGAGTGCCTGGTTGTGGGAGGGGATCTGGTCCCTGGCTCCATACCCCAGGTCCCAGTGTAGGCCCTGGGGTGCTGGCATGGGGTGCCTGGTTGTGGGATGGGGTCTGGTCCCCTTCTCCATGCCCTGGGTTCCAGGGAAGGCCCCAAGGCACTGGCATGAGGTTCCTGGTTGTGGGAGGGGGATCCAGACCATGGCTCCAACTCTTGGTCCCTGGGTGGGCTCCAGGGTGCTGGTGCAGGATGTTTGGTTGTGTGATGGGGGTCTGGTCCCCTTCTCCATGCCTCGGGCTGAACAGAGAATATTAATGGAGTCAACTTAAAGGGACTCTCACTGCCCAAATCTAGCACTATTTGCACAAAAATTGGCAGAAATACAAATGGTCCCTGACTTAATTTTTTGACTTGACAATGGGTTTATGGGGGGATAGAACTCCATCATAAATTGAGGAGCTCCTTATGACTTAAAATGGGGTTATGTTTTCTACTGAATTCATATCACTTTTGCATCATCACAAAGCTGAAAAATCATAAGTTGAACCATTGTAAGTCAAGCACCATTTGCTGTGTTGCCAATATTAAACACATTTTCTACTTAATACTTTCAATTTGTGATGGGCTTATTGGATGTAACCCATCACGAGTCAAAAACCATCTGTAATGGTAGTAATGAACTATAATTCATTATAAGAATTCATAAGTCCACACAAATATATATTTTATATATTTAACTATATATAATATACTTAACTATGTATGATGTACTTAATAATATATATAATATATATCTGCACATAAAATATGTGATATTATATATAATTAAATGAATAAATAAATTTATGGAAGAAATAAGAAAGTGCTTTCTTAGGATAGAATGCCAACTACTAAGTAAAGAAGGACTAATACGATTATATAATCTTTGTTTGATGTTAAAAATCATTAGTAAATGTTTGGTGAGAAGCAAGATATTTACATAGCCTTAAAATATCTCCCCAGAAATTACTTATTAATTCCAAAGAAATACGTAGTATCTCCTCAGTGGAGAAACCTGGTAGACATCACACCTTAAACAGATGATCAAATCCATTATCTACAATGGGACAAACATTCATCATGTGCCTCCTGCTATAATGCACCAAGAAGGATACATTACTTCAGTGCTACTCCTGACAGAGACCCAAACTGAGAGGAATTCTACAAAACTATGAGCCTGCACACTTTAAAAATACAAAAGATAAGAATGACAAACAAAAGCTGAAGTGTTCCAAACTAAGAGAAACTAAATAATCATATAACTAAAAATGAACAATTTTGGATTTGATTCAGAACCTGGTTAAAAAAATTAATGGAACACTTGACAAAATTTGAATATGGACTATAGATATAAATAGTATACCCGAGCTAAACTTCCAGATAAGATGGTTAAATACGTTTAAAAATATATAAGAGAAAGTCCTTGTTCTTGGCAAATATGTTCTGAAGTATTTAGAGATAAAGGCGCTTTAGTAGTTCCAACTTTTTTCCAAGTATTTCAAAATAATATTTCTTCCATCTTCACATAGAGATAGATTATAGATAGATATGTAACAGATATAACTACATCTGTATTATTTGTCTGTATAGATATCTATATCAATATCTACATCATTTCCTGTATATATCTATCCATATAGAATTTATGTAGATATTAGATATCTATGTAGATACTTATATCTATGCAGTTATACAGAGAGAGAGAGAAGAAGGGAAGGATAAAATAATAAGGAAAGAAACCAGATGTAAATAATTGATGACTCTGGAAAAGGGTATATGGAACATTATTTGCTATTTTGCATCTTTTCTTCAAGTTTGAAATTACTTTAAAGCAAAAAAAAAATCGACACTGTAAATTGTATACAATGTTTTTTTTATAGGAAAAACAGTGCAAACAGCAAGAAGAATTTAAGTAACAATTATTCTGTTTCAAAATGACCATGTTGCCCAAAGCAATCTACAGATTCAATGCAATCTCTATCAAAATATCAATGACTTTCTTCACAGAAATAGGAAAAATAATCCTAAAATTCATATGGAATCACAGAAGACCTATCAGTCAAATCAATCCTGAGCAAAAAGAACAAAGCTGGAGGCATTATACTTCCTGACTTCAAAATATGTTACAAAGTTATAAATCAAAAAAGCATGCTACTAGTATAAAACAGATACATGGACCAATGGAACAGAATAGAGAAACCATAAATAAATCTATATATCTACAACCAACTGGTCTTTGACAAAGCCACCAAGAACATACATTGGGGGCAGGACAGCCTCTCCAATAAATGGTGCTGGGAAAACTGGATATACATATGCAGAAGAAAGAAAATAGGCCCTATCTCTCACCGTATTAAAAATTCAACCCCAAATGAATTAAAGACTTAAGTGTAAGACCTGAAACTCTAAAATTACTAGAAGAAAACAGAGAGTAAACACTCCAAGGCAATGGTCTGGGCAGATTATGGAGAAAACTTCTAAAGCGTAGGCAACAAAACTAAAAATAGACATAAGAAACAATCAACAGAGTGAAGAAACAACCAGCAGAATGAGAGAAAATATTTGCAAACTATTAATCTGACAAGGGATTGATATCCGTAGTATACAAGGAATTTAACAGCAAAAGAACGCAAATAATCACATTTTAAAAATGGTCAAATGACCTGGATAGACATTTCTCATTTGGGGGCAAAAATTTGATGAAGAAAACTGAAAAATTTGATGGAATAAAAACAGAAATAGACAAAATAAACTATCAACAGAGTGAAGAGGCAACCAGCAGAGCGGGAGAAAGTATTTGCAAACTTTTCATCCGACAAGGGATTAATATTGAGAATATAAAAGGAACTTAACTCAACAGCAAAAAGAACCCAAATAATCAAATTTTAAAAACATTCAAATGACCTGAATAGACATTTCTCAAAAGAAGACATACAAATGGACAACAGGTATATGAAAAAATGCTCAGCATCACTAATCATCAGGGAAATGTAAATCAAAACCACAATGGTATATCATTTCACCACAGGTAGAATGGCTATTATCAAAAAGACAGAAAATAACAAATGCTGGCAAGGATGTGGAGAAAAGGGACCTCTTACACACTGTTGGTGGGAACATAAATTAGTACAGCCATTATGAAAAACAGTATGGAGTTTCCTCAAAAAAAAAAAAAAAAAAAAAAAAAAA
>NW_007730516.1:23787-24812 GCF_000696425.1 Galeopterus variegatus
ATATAACTCTGTACCCCATAAATATGCACAACCAATATCTTTCAATTAAAAATAAATTCCTTTAAAATTAGAAATAATACAATTTCAGTGAGGATGAACTTTGTGTTAACATGAATATATTTACAGGGAAGTTGATCACCTCAAAGTAACTTTGATTTAACATTGTTTTAATTCTATTATCTACTACAAATGTTAGAAAAGTTAGTGTACTGTTAAAAAGTAATCTATTCCCTAAAACATGAGCCATCAGCTGCTTATGAAAGGAAATAAAATAACTCAGTAAATGCTAATTTATACAAGTGAGGCATACCGATTTAGTTTAAAACAATGGTAATTCCTCATCTTCTAAATTGTTAACATTCAATGACTTTGCTTCCTGGGGTATCATATTCAATGTTCTTCCAATACATTGCTCAAAAGAGACATGAATCTGAGGTAATTGTTTTCATAATTAATCATAAATTATACTCGCTGCTCTAGATGCAGTGATCTGTAAAAATTTAATTAAGAAATGAATAGAGCCAGTTCTCAATTCTGATTCAATGATTCTTTGATTCATTTGTTCTATTGTATTTATTTAAATAAATGTTTTGGTGATAAAATGGAAATATGCCATAATGACTGCCTAAAAGATTTAACTCTCTTATTCAGCTGCAAGTCACTTAGAATTAGGTAAAGTCATGTAATTATCTGGATTGCATGTAACTAAATCTAGGCCTTAGCAACATCTCAGTATGAAAAGAGGTTGCCATATTCTACTAGAAAACAATCATATTCTCATTTGATTCTAGTCTTTTGAAGCCCAGTACTATGTCTTGTACTTAGTTTATGTGGTGACAAACCTACCACAGGGTCTCAACTCATTTTGGGTGAATTCCTAATGAATTATGAACTATGAGTACAAAGCTGATATATTGATCCTCACACAATAATAGTTATTTGAGCACCTACCACATAATGCACATAAGCACAAGTGTTGGGAATATAATATCTTTGATAAACTCAGATACGTTGGGCAAGACAAA
>NW_007730516.1:25246-32311 GCF_000696425.1 Galeopterus variegatus
ATCCACTAGCCTATCTTGAAAATGCTAAGGAAAAGTGATCTTGAGAAAGTGATATGAGCTATAAAGGATGACTCTTTATAAAGGATGAGTTTTTAATACATTACATAGGGTGAGGAGGGTAGTGTTAGAATGTTCAAGACAGTGGGAATAGAAAACATAAAGTATGAAGAAAAGAGAAGTACCGGTATGTTCTGAGAAATGAAAGACATTCAAATGTGCTGGAATGTAGATCACAAGGGAAGGAGCAGTGAGACATTAAAGAGGAGAAACAAATTAGGGCAACAGTTTAAAAATGTATCAAGTCTTTTGCACTTCAAGAGCAACAGGAAGCCACTAAAAGTTATTAAGCAGAGAATGACATGAACAGATTTGTATTTTGAAAGGAATGATCATTGTGAATAAAATTGAGGTTGAAGAGACTAGAGGCTAAGAGAGGAGTCAGGCGACAATTGTATTAATAGAAACAGGATGTAATGGCCTGTTGAAGTTGGGTGGTATTAGTGGGGAAGGGAGAAGGAGGAATTAGCAATAAGACAATATTTCAGAGGAAGATTGGACAGTACTTTGTTTGATTTAATAAACAATCTTAGAAAGGAGTTATCCCTTACTCACCTTATTTAAAAAGGTGCTAGAGATGTTTTACAAAAATATATGCAAATGTTAACATAAATACAGCAATTAAGAGATATAATTTCACAAACTAGTCCAAAACATACCTTTACCAAGTAGCTAAAGTGCATTTTTAAAAAATTAATGAACAAATTCATGTATGCATGTGTATTACTCAGCTGCTATTACCTGGGTATTATGGTAATGTACTATAATTCTTGTTCACAAGTCATTGATTATATAATTAAGTGCTAAGATAAGACGTAAAAATTTGTAGTAACAATACAAGAAAGTAAATGATAGATACAGAAGTTATTCACTTATTCAATAGTCATCAAATACCTACTGGATTCGAAACAACATTATGGGTTCTAGGCTATAAAAATAAAAGTTAGTTGCAACAATATAAATATTTAAATAAAACTATGTATATATAAAAGTAAAAAAAAATACCATCTAAATATGAAATAAGATAACATATTATCAGAATTCAGAAGAGGGAATTAGTTTTTCATAACATTTGTATTTTCAAACTTAGTCATATTCCTTGTCCAATTGATTAAACTTTTTTTAAGTGTCCTAAATGTAGGTGGTCACATCTGCTCCTCAATCATACTTAGAATTGTTTGGTTATACAAACTATAGTAAGATTATTGCTCAAGCTGGAATAATTGGTTTCATCAGACTCACTGTGTCAGTCCCTTGCTGTTAGGCTCATTTTAAATGATGACTGGGGATTGATGACTTACCTTAATATCTGAGAAATTATATACCTTCAAATTAAAATATTTAAAAATTTATGCAAAAATATAAACGAATATCTGTCTTAGTCTGGGTTCCTCTAGAACGAGATTTCGAGACAAAAGTAGTTTACTTGGGAGGTAGAAGAAACACCTTTTGAGAAGTTGGCGGTTAAGTCAAGGAAAGTCAGCAAACAGCAGAGACACCACCACCACAAATGGGGGCATTATTCAACCAGTAACCATTAAATTAAATGTTTACATGTCAAAAATAAATAAACACTTAGAAAAAAATTTAGGACTGTAGGTGTGGTACCTAGAAGTTGGTAAGATCATTTTAATTAGGACTGAAATCCTGGAAGCAATAAAAAAATAAATTCTTACTTTAATATATAAATAATAAAAATGCAGCAAAGGATATTAAATTAAAAGAAAAAATAAGGATAGTTTGCACCACAGATGACAGATAACAGACGAATACCTATGTAATTCAAAGGTATTAACACACTGGAAACTAAAAGAGAAATATTCCAATAAAAAAAATTTACTGAGTAACAGTTTTTAAAGAGCTAGTTTCAATAACCTGTGGGTATACCAAATTATCTTACTATTAGTTGAGGGCAAAACTAATTTCAGAAGAAATTAACATAACAATGAAAAGTCACTTATTACTCATATGAAAGAGATACTATTAGTGATAATCCTTATCACTAAAAGTAGTAAGTGAAAGATCTATATATTACTCAGAAATTTGAATTATTACCACAAGGGAAACATTATAGTTAATTATAGATAAAATAAGTATCTTCTTTTTTTCAATATTCCTACTTTGAGAATCAATCTCATAGAAATAAAAGCACCAACATGCACAGATATGTAAAAGGTAGTTTGCTAAAGAATTGCTCATTGAAAACAAAAATTAGAAACAAAATGAATGTCCTTCAACAGAGAAATAGTTGAAAAAATTTTGGTACATTATTGAGTGAGTGGAATATTTTTCTATAGAAGTAATTAATTATATCTATGCCATTGACTTGAAGAGATTTCCATGAGGTATTTTTAAAGTTAGGCATAATGTTGCTTGAACAACATATAATATAGTACTATTGTAAAACAATTGTACTAAATCCTTTATGAATGTATGTGTGTGTTTGTGAGAGAGTTTTGTTGTTGTTGTTGTATGGTTATATCGAGAAATGTGTAAGAGGAAACTCACTTAATTGTTAATTTTAATTTTCTTTGAGTGGGGATGGATTAGGCTAAGAAGACAAATAGGAACATCTCAGAAAAGTTGTCTATTATGAAAACAGCACAAATAATCACCTATAAAGACGTGTGGATGTGAATGTGGACCTAGAGAATCAGTTTAATACTACTAAGTATACAACAGAGTTTATTTGTATTACAGTGTTTTTTTTTTTTAATTCCTTTTTTCACTAATGTCCTATGTCTTTTTCAGAACCCAACTGGGATCACACAATGCTTTTAATTATCATGTCTCCTTAGTCTCCTACAATCCATGACATCTCCTCAGTCTTTCCTTATTTTTTAAGACCTTTACATTTTTGAAGAATAGTGGCCAGTTATATTTTGCAGAGCACCTCAGTTTGGGTCATCTGACATTTTCTCATGACTAGCTTGAGTATATATATTTTTGGCAAGAATACCACAGGATCGATGTGCCCTTCTCAGTACCTTGTATCAGGGGTGCTCAATATAACTTAGGATAAGTTGAATTTTAACATATATTTTTATTTTCTAGAAATACTTCTTACATATTTTTGTAATAAACAGGTATAAGTTATATAATTGGTGAAAACATGTGGCAGTAAATGGAAGGTTGGAGATACTATAGTAATTAAGTTGTTCTAACCTAATTCATTGCCTTAGTTTTGTTTTTAGCTTTGTTTTTTTTCTTTTTAATTTTATTTGAATACCCATCTGAAATCTCTTATAATAGTGCTTATTATAAGTATAAATTGAGGCATGACTAAAAGAAAAGGATTCTCATTATATTTAAGCCTTCCAAATCAATGTAATAACATTTCTTTTCATATCCATACAAAGAAAAGTAGAAATCTAAAAAACACAGTACAATTATCTTTGTGTTCATAACAGCAAGGCCATCAATCTGATACTCTAGTTAATGGGGTCTGTAAGAAGGCACCATTTTTATTTGAGTTTTATAGTGTAATGATGAAGGATTTTTGGACCTACATCCAAAATAAAACATTTTTAAAGCATTCTTTGTGAAAGAAACTGACTAGTGTTTAGTGACTAACCTGGCACTCTCTCTTGATTTCAGATGGAACAAAATAGGCTGTCTTCCAATTCATTAAAAATATGTGATGCTAGCCAACTTTCTTCCACTATTAAATGTGTTATAGTTCTCAATTGTACGTCAAAGCTATATTATATAAATATTACAGTAATCAACTGTGAAGGTCCCAGATGCATTGTGGAAAAGAAAGGGAAGCCTTTTATCAAAAGCCAGTTCCTGCTTCCTGAACAATGATACAGTTTCTAAAGTTTCCCTCTAGAGGACTGGATTTAGTTAGTATTCACAGAACAGGAAAATGAAATTTTAAAATACATGTGTGCACAAACGCACACAGTATGCACTTAAACTTTTGAATTACCTTGATACGACAGCTTTTTCTTTCGTAGATGTTTGTTTCCATAATTTATTGAGACATATGTGCTCTCAGTATTTTAAGTGTTTTAAGACTACAATTTTTAAAGCTCTTTAAGGAAGAAATGCTATTACTTTTATTTTTCCTTTTCAAAAGAATTTTACCTTCTGCTGCTCATCTAAAGTATAGCATGGAGTAAGTATAATGGCCAGATGTTATGCTAATTTAACCAGACCATTTTTAGTCCCCAACTCAAATTAGTACAAATTATTTCTCAAACAACAAGGAAATTTGCAACATTCATGTTGTCACCTTAAGTTTAGTTATTTAACATGGAAGCTTAGAGTAATATCTTGAAAAAACTAGATTTGTTATTACCATGCTAATAAGAAAACTCACCATCATTTAACCATTAAAATCCTTTGTTGCAATTTGAAATTTACTTTACTATGCTAAATGTATTTGTTTGATTTCAGTCCTTGGTATACAATATGTTTGTTTTCTAAGTGTTCATTTGGCAAATATTTAATAATATCCCATGATGTGTTATAAATATATCAAAAACATAATCCCTACCCTGGAAAAATTCACTTTATTAGCTTTGCTTCCAATATCATAGGGATAGATATGTTTCTCCCTATAGGTCTCTTTAGCATCAAGGCAAACTATTCTGTGTGTGTGTGTGTGTGTGTGTGTGTGTGTGTGTGTGTGTGTGTATGTTGGAGGGATTGAGAAAAGAGCCTTTTTTTTTGCTTTTAGGCTTGCTCTGTGGATACAGCCAATTAAATCCAAGATTAAGGTGAGGAAGTTTTCCTATCAGTCTTCCCACCTTGGAGAGGCACTTGCTTTTTATTTCACTGCCCTTTCACCTTTATACCATCAAAGCCAAAAGTTCACATTTGGCTAGATATGCAATTATCCATGTTTTTAGTTAGGTTCCCCAGAAACTGGAGTGTGAGACATTGACTTTTCTTTTGGGTATTTATAGGGAAGTACTCTTGAGAGTGCCATGCATAAAGAAATGAAGAAAGTAGGATGGGTCAAAGAGAGAGACATTTACCTGATGTGTTGGGGAGCTCTGAAGCTGAAATTGCAAATACTAAGAAGAGAACCAGAGCTTATGATCTGCCAAATTAATAAGTTATTAGGCAAGAACTGTACTCAAGGAAGTTATTTTCTTGGGCAAGGAAGTTATAATCTTGGGCAAGGCAGTACTCTTCATAGCTGGGGAATGAGTCCTTCAATGCATAAGGGATGATATGGGCAAACTAGCTGTAGGTAGTGCTTTTATGATTTAAAAATGTTTTTCATCAGCATGATTGGTCCAAGTAACCTAGGCTGTTTTATTCCCAGACGGGGAATGTGTGTGTGTGTGTGTGTGTGTGTGTGTGTGTGTGTGTGTGTGTGTGTGTGTGTGTGTGTGTGTGTGTGTGTGTGTGTGTGTGTGTGTGTGTGTGTGTGTGTGTGTGTGTGTGTGTGTGTGTGTGTGTGTGTGTGTGTGTGTGTGTGTATGGAATATATATGTGTGTTGTGAGTATGTATAAACACACACATATACATATTCAGATTTTGGCTGATTTTTCTTTTTTAACATTGCAAGCAATCCAAGTTTTTATACAATGAATGCTTAATTAAAATGGCTACAAAATACCAATGGAAATAAACAAGCATGTGAACCTATATATATATATAAATACACACACACACACACACACACATACATACATATACATATATATGGACCTAGTTGAAGAAACCTTCCAAATAAAACAAAATTTGAATAAATACTGTGAAGATGCCAGTTTACCTGTTCTATAATACATTAAAATAGATTATACAATCTCATTAAACGTGTCAGAAGAGGAAGATATGAAGAAATCAATGAAAAGCATATCATAGTATATATAATGATTTAATGTATTATGAAAGTGACAGCAAAAATCACTGATAAAAATAAATTTGGTTAAGAATTATTTAATAAATTAATTACTCACTTATTTAGAAAAATCCCATTTTAACTCAATATGTACTATAGAAACTCACTACAGTCAACTTAAGCAAAAAAATACATTTATTTAACAAATAGGAGGTAAGACAAAGTTAGGGAGGAGGTTCTGCAATTGCAGTTGTAGAAAACAATGACAGTCACTTCAGGGTTCCCCTGCTGATTTGAATAGCTCCTCCATTTTTTAGTGTTTGCTTTAGCTGTTCAAGATTCCAAATCCAGAGAAAAAGGTTCCAGTTGCCCTGGCTTGGGAGAACACAAGGCAATTACGGAATATCAAGTTCCCTACAAGGAACTACAGCACTGTTGCCACAAGAAGAGAAAATGAACACATCGTTGGACAAAATAACAGATGTTCACCATTTATCTTATGAAATTAGCATTCTCCCCCCTGTGCTTTTACAAACAGGTGATAGAAATATAAATTATTACAACTATTCTGAGAAAGTATTTTAGCAGTTTCTAAGAGACATAAAAATGTTTATATCTAGTAAGTTGACTGGGAATCTGTTATAAGGAACTAATTTGAAAATTTCACAAAAATTTATTGATGAGCAGTAAGAATAGACTCCGTCAAAATTATATTCTCAAATTTTAATCTCAGATCCATCAGTTACAAAACTGTAGAACTGTACAAAACTGCAAGCCTCAGTTTCTTCTAGATAATGGGAATAAATGCACTCACATCATGGAGTAACTACAAGAGTGATCTGCCAGTGATATTATATTATTAAATATTAATACTTAATATTAATATTAATATATAAAGTCATTAAATATTAATAAAAAAGTTATTTACTTTATCCTTATTTATACTTGTGAAAAATAATTTGGTTGAACAAATTATGATAAATCCATCAAATAGGATAGAATTCTTCATATTAGAAAGAAAGAATGTAAGGGGCCAGCCCAGTGGCGCACTGCTACAGTGCGCCACTTGGGAGCGCGGCGGTGCTCCCGCCGAGGGTTCGGATCCCATGTACAGACTGGCAGCTCACTGGCTGAGCAAGGTGCGGATGCAACACCGAGGGTTGCGATCCCGTTGCCAGTCCCAGTCCGGTACGGGCGCAACACTGAG
>NW_007730516.1:32483-94973 GCF_000696425.1 Galeopterus variegatus
AATCTGTTGCCGGTCACGAAAAAAGACAAAAAGGAAAAAAAAAAGAAAGAAAGAAAGAAAGAATGTAAGATTTTTTTATTGAAACGTGACTGTTTATATATATTTGTGGGGTACAGAGTTGGGTATCAATACCAGTGTACAATGTGCCATGGTCAACACAGGACAAGATAAGATTTTAAAAGATAGCAATTCCATGGGAATATGTATATGATATGTTGTTGAGCAAAAATAAAAACAAAAAAAGAAGTTATATATTTAGTATGTTCTCAACTATGTAAATAAAAATAGAAATTAAAATTTTCTCTTATAGTCTCAAAAAATAAAATAAAATAAGCATAGAGAAAAAATGGAACATATATGGTAAATATGTAGAGTTGTGATGACTTGGGGATTTTTTTTTCCTCCTTACTTTCCTGTACTATTTTTAATTGAAATCATGCATTTCATTTTATCAAATGAAAGAAATGTATTTGTTTCTCTCATTTGATAACAGTAACTAGAGTAAAGAGGAATAATAGACTTAAAGATGTCATCATTACAAACTAGCTATAGGTAATAGAATAGATGAACCAACTGAAAATTTGCCTTTATTACAATATAAAAGTTATGTATTTCTGAAAATATTATTTTATTAAATCAGAAACTATGAAAATCATCTTATTGTTAAAATTTTATATAATACCTCCTAAAATGTTGCATCTAAAAACTACAATAAATGAACTTGTATATAGCAATGTTGAATATTTTGTTCTACTTCATATCTAAATTATCTGATATAGTTAAACAATATTATATATAAGCTACTATGTTACTATAGAAAATAAAAATTAAATGTAAATTATTTTATTCTGTGAAAAATCTTTTCAAATATATTACTGTTATTAATTCCACTCTCAAAATTTACTATAAATTCTGAAGAGAATATATACACAAAACTAAATCCGTTGGTGGAGTTTTATCATGGAGGTAAAAATAAAATCACAAATCTTGAGTGAATCATATGAATTAATAAAGAAGATATTCTATGTACTATACATAAGATTCTTTAAAAATTAGCCACATACTTAACTAATTGAAGAAGAGTAATGAATATTATAAATGAAGTCTTGGAACCAGTAAATCACCTTAATGTATTGAAAATACCAGTCTCAACATTTTCTCAGTTTATTTTAATAAATAGCAGATTTAGATGGAGGTACATTTTGAAACAGTTTCTAACAGTATGAGAAATAAAAGCATTTTTAATAATAAGCTACGAAAATTAAGTTCTTGATAAAATAATGTAGATTTTTTACAATGTGTAATAATTTTACTATTCTTAATCTGATATTATCTGCTACTTGATTTAATCATCAAATTTTTATCATAAAATTGGTTATAGTATGTAGCAGTTGAGAACACAGCATCTTGACAGTCATTTATTCTATTAAAACTCACAAAAGTCTGAACACATATAACACATGTTGTGTCAAACCTTGGGTTTTTCTTTTGCACTGTAATTGATCAAAAATAATTCCAGGCTTAGTGGATAAAACAGAAAGAACTTGGGAATTTTAATCTCCATTCCACTTACCCAACCTATGAACTTTTTGTTGTTGTCGTTATAATAAAATCCCTTGAGAATCTAATGAAAGACCTCATTCCTAGAAAATGAACAAGCTTTGAAAATATTAAGATACATAGCACATTACATACATTTTCAAGATGTTTTAAACCCACTTGGGATTACTTATTATTCTTATAAAACTAAATGTATGTATGAAAATAAAATAGACATTGCAATTACCTAAATTTTAAAAAATATATTTAATCAAAATTCTAAAGTTAATACTTAGAATGTCAACATTGTTTAAAAATTATTAATATGCACAAAAAACGTCAGTAAAAGGAAGTTTATCATTACTTACTATTTATTGTGATATGTCCTAAAGTTAGTTATCTAGTAGGGAATGATGTCCAGTTAAACCTCAAGGATTAAATAAACACTGACATATAATCCCTCTCATACCTTCATTATAAGGAAGAAATTCTTAAAGAGAATAATCCACATTAACAAAGAAGTTGTAGAAGATATAACAGCAGAGGAGGGATATCAACAAAATTTCAAAAGATAAAATAGAAATGTAGCAGTAATAGTGAATTTAGCATCCTCATATAAAATCTGAGCCTACAGTAGGACAGAGTTAGCAAGAAGCAAGTAGATCTATGACCCAAAATTCCAGGAAGGATGAATAACTGAGGGCAACAAGTACCATTGGAGGATGGAGAAAATAACCAAAACCAAAAAGATTGATTAAAAGTTTACTTAAAGAATATTTAAGAATCTCAGATCTCTCCCATTTTCCCCAAGGAAACAGTATCCTTCTTGTCTGCCTACATACTGCAGGTGAAAAGAAGATTCATCTCTGGAAAGGTGTATCAGATGGACATAGGCCCATTCCACAAAAGAACATCACTAGAATGACAAGTCATCTAGTCAATTCACTGCATGACCAATTCCACAACAGTCAATTCATGGAAAACCAGTTAATTGCTCCAGATGGCCAATTTACTAAATCGCCAATTTGTGGAATGATTAATTGGCTAAATAAACTTGCTCCTCTTACCTATTTACTTTAAAAATATTTCATATAAATACACACTTCATAGGATACATTTGTAATGTAAATTGTATTAAAGTTTATACTCGAGAGTGTATTCATAAACATATTGTTAATAATTTTATTTCTATGAATAATACACATACAAAAACCTAAGAAAATATTTATTTAATATATTTCATATATTCTGAATACATATTTGTTTAGACTTGTATTTCCAGCAATACAGGGAGCCAGATTTTCAGAGAAAACCTTAAACACAACTGAAAACATTGGATAATGTAGAGTTTTAAATATAGTTATAGTTTTATAGATATAGTTTAAAAAATAGTTTTCTAGTTTCCAGTTTTGTAGAGGTAAACTAGGGGAATTTGCCTGAGGTCAAAATGTCAGATAAGCAAAAATCCACTGGAACCAATGATCAGCCTGGATGTATATGCACATCTCTGGATCACTGAAATGTGCCTTTTGATGAACCAAATGAACCTAGTACAGCAGCCGCAGGCTGGCACCTCAGCATAGAGTAGAGGCAGGAAGTTCAGCACAGAATCACCCACAAAAAGGATCTGTAAAGAGTTACATCCTTAGTGGGTGCATCAGAAAGAATCCTGCCCCAGAGAGGGGGACACACCTACCTAGACCATGAGTCTGGGCAGTTTCTAAAGGACTGAAATCAGAAAGGAATGGTTATCAATTAAACTATTTAATGTATAGATATATTAAAGAAACATTGACTGTATTAAATACTATCAGTTTCTTAACAAACGTTGTGGGTTTATAAAATCAAGTTAGAATTGAAATAATTCTGGAGGATCATACAATGCTCGCATAATTCATAGGTAAAAGAGATAATCAAATTAATAATTAAAATAAAATGGAAAAGTACATAATAAAATTTATAAAAGAATTTTAACGACAAAATTCTAAAGGCTAATATTACAGTTAATCAGGGATGTGATTTTGAGATTAAAATAACTAAAGTAAATTGTTGGTTTTGGTTCCCTAGAAACACTGAAGTTTGTATCTATTTTGAAAGCAGCCATTTCTTCTCATGTTTATGTGCCACATTTTCATAAACCAATAGTAATGAGTAGAATCCATATTATGTATTTTAATATGAGTCAAATCTCTTCTCTGAATGTTCAGTGTTCTTGTACTACTGATAAATGCTTAAAGTTCCAGAATAAAATAATTTCTGAAAATAATTGCTGAAAATCAGTTTAGAAGCAAACCAAAACTTCCTAGCCAAACCCATGGATGGCAAAAAGAATCCACAAAAAAAGTTTCAGCACAATTTCTGTGAACCAAAGCCTGAAAGTTTTGCTTAGGTTAGTTCAGACAGAGTTCAGATAAAATCTGAGCTCATGGTCTCTAGCCAAACCAAATAAAAGGCCACCATCATGACATTGTCAGAATATTCTTAATAATTTCATCATCTGTTATTTCATATTTTTCTGTTTGAAAAATATGGGAGAATAATAAGTGATCTCTTACCAAAAGTATATTTCTACTGCAACTATGAGGGGTCTTCAAAAAGTTCCTGGAAAATTTTGTATTATCTTTTAATTCCATTTTTCCATGATTTTTTTGAAGTACCCTGTACACTCATGTTTTCTATTTATAAACTATCCCATAAATAATACTTTTTAAAACTTTGAATGAGGTGCTTCATAAAATCAAAATTTATATTCCCAATTCCACAATTTTCTGGGAGTATCAACCTCAGTAATATCTAATAACAATATAAAAGAATTAGAGCTGGATATGAACAGAGTTTCTGTGTGCTATTAAAACTGTTTGTATCAAATCAAACTAGACTGTTATAAATTTACTTTATTAACTATCTCATAAATAATACTTTTTAAAACTTTGAATGAGGTGCTTCTTAAAATCAAAATTTATATCCCCAATTCCACAATTTTCTGGGAGTATCAACATCAGTAATATCTAATAACAATATAAAAGAATTAGAGCTGGATATGAGCAGAGTTTCTGTGTGCTATTAAAACTGTTTGTATCAAATCAAACTAGACTGTTATAAATTTAAGATGCTAATTGCAATGCTTATGGTAATCACTGAAATATCCAAAGATCTAAAAATATACACAGAATAAAGTTATAAGGGGAAAAAATATATTAAGGAAAGACATATAGATTCCAAAATACACCTTCTTTGTGTTTAGTTGCTTTGCTTTTTTTAAAGTCAGTCAGGAACCAACAGGAAACAGATGCCATTCTTACTTCAGCATAGTTAGAAGAAGATTTATAGATATCAGATTTATTACCTTAAATTAAATAGGTATAGAGGAAGTAAATGGAATAGCACAGAAACATGGAGCTAGCAGCAGCAAACTCTAATCACTCCTAAGACAAGGGGAGAGACTTTGGAAACAGGCAAGAAGGAGATTGATGCAGACCTGGCCTCACTGAGAGGAACAGAAAACATTTTTTGTGGATAGTCAGTCCTGGTGATCTCAAGGCAAGTAGAAAATACATATCAGACTCTTCTCACCTCTGCTCCAGGTGTCTTGATTCCCATTCACAAAATCACAACTGAAGAAGACAAAGGGCCCAGATTACAACAGTGTAATTTATAAATATCAGCATTCTCATTAGAGATTAGATTAGGAAAAGATGGGGGGTAATTTTGAATGGAAAATTTTAAAAACTCAGCACACTTAATCTGATCTCAGGAAAATACATTATAGCAGTTAAACAGAAAGTAATTTTTGATTATATCATGGAAATTCTATTACAATAACAAATCAAACAAATCCAATATTTTTAAAAGGCAATTTTAAATGCCAATGGAAAACAAGAGCACAATAAATAAGTTATTTGTACCATTTCTTTCTACATATGTTGTATATATGCATGCATATTTTTCTTTTGATATAAATTTAATAAAAATGTTTGTTAAATCTTTGAATATTTAACATCTATATAAAATCTATATAAAAAATATAAAATACATTTATATCACAACTTTATTACTATAAGCATTCTTCTGTGTTAATAAAAATTCCATTTTAATGAATATTTTCCTAATAAAATGAAATACAATATTTTCCCTCAATAGCTAAATTCAGATAAAAGTCCTCATAGGTATTTTCAGAAATCTCCGAATATTTCAAGTTAAAATGTTCAGATAATAAACAGTTAATATGAAAACCAGGATATAAACTTTAAAGTTACATTCCATTTTATATCCATGATTCCAAAGACATTTATAACATTATATAACATCATTCATCTCCTTACAGAGCAAATCAGGACAATATTTGGAATGATTTATATTTTCTTGTAATTTTTCTTAGGAAATGTTATATTCATTTTTTGTTAAATGAGAAGCAGGATCAAAATGGGGAAATTTTGTTTCTTTATGACATACAGCTATATGGCACTTTTTTATTTTTATTAATTTGGTGTGCTGTTAAGAATGCTACCTCTGTAACCACACAGACCTTAATCAAAATTCTGACTCTTGTAACTCTTTGCTATAAATGAGCAAGGTATTTAACCTCCATAAATTTCAGCTTCTTCATCTTTAAAATGGAAATAACAAGAATATTAATAGTAAGAATACCTACTTATGCCCATGGTTTTGAAAGCATAAAACAAAACAAAACAAAAATCTCACAAGTTAACATTATTCTTCTATCCCCAATCCCAACACAAAGAACTGATCCAAACATATGCAAGTCCTAAGGAGGCAATCTAAGCTGATTTCTGCTTGAAAGAAAACTTCCCTAAAAGCTCAATTTGAGATATTCAGCAAGTCCTTTGCTGAAATATGGTACCACAGAAAAGTGCTAAGAAAGAATTACATGATTGAAAAAAAGGCATAAACAATCAGAATACAGCAAGAGCCCCAAATCTCTCAGATCATCTAATACATTATTTCTTCATTCAAGATAAAGCATATTTAATCTTCACTCCCACAAATATTACCCTATTCCAAGGCAAGATCATTACTTGATGGATTCATTCCCTGGCCACCTGAATCAGTTTATTCATAGCACAGCATATGATGGGATCCTGTTAATTCTGTTAATTATGTCAGTTCTCTGCTTAAAACCCTCAGATCGTTTTCTGTCTTATTTAAAGTCAAAGCTATATTTTTTACGGTAACCCTAATGGACCTTGTCTTCAAATCTATAGACAGAATAAAGATTAGTGGGTGCCTAGGACTGGGAGGTTGGGTGGACTGGGAAGTGATAGCTAAAGAGTATAGAGTTTCTTTTGGGGATGATAAAAATGTTCTATAATTGTGATGGTTTCATAACTCTGAATATACTAGAGCAATTGAATTGTATACTTTAAGGGGAATTGTATGATGTGTCAATTCCACCTCAATAAAGTTGCTACCAAAAAAAAAAAAAACACACGCACACACACAAAAAAACAAAACAAAACCAAACAAAAGCTGGTCCTCATCTCCCATGACTCTCCCTTCCCATTACTCTCCTCCTACTACTCTGGCCTCCCTGCTGTCCTTCAAACAAGCCAGACATGCTAATGTCTCAGGATATTGGGGTTGGCTGTGCCATGTGCTGTGACGCTCTTTCCAATTTTAAAATCTTAATGATCAATAGGCATCGTGCTGTCCTTCAAACAAGCCAGACATGCTAATGTCTCAGGATATTGGGGCTGGCTGTGCCATGTGCTGTGACGCTCTTTCCAATTTTAAAATCTTAATGATCAATAGGCATCTTAAATTTGCACTGCAAAAAATTTTGAAAATTGGTAAGCCACCATTTTCCAACATATTTTCTACTGGACACTAATCCAGTGAGATATTTCTTGAGAATAGGTTAAATACTCATACAAATTTGGAAATGCTGCATATGACTCCACACCTTTCAAAATTCACATGAAATATTAACATATTAAAAACCCTGAGAAGGAAGTCCTATAGCAAAGGAGACAATTTTTCTTTGATTGCTTTTGTAATTCCAAAATGTACGTAGGCAGAAAAAGAACATTTGCTTCTTTATTATCTCCCATGTGTCATGAAATTTTCCTTCATGTGATGCTTCATTAGGCAAATCCATTTTCATCCCCTTAAATAAAAAGTTTATAAGTATAATCTTTATTGATAATGCCAGCCTTAATACACTCCTACCTACTTTAACTATCCATCCAAATTTTTTAGGTAAACATAGGGCATGGATTTAATGAGCTTTCTACCATAAAATCACAGCTGTTTATGTTTGCTGAAGCCATGTTCGTAAATGGATGGGACAAAAGAAACTGGACAATTCTATAAGTGAAACAAGGTAGATCACAGAATGCTATGGATTTTATTTTGTTGCAACATGAATCAGTTGTAAAACCTAATCACTTACTAAAATGAAGAGGAAATTTTATCTCACTTGAATTTATAAATATTTATCTTGAGAGGTACTCTAAACATAAATAATTTAACTGAAGAATATGTATTTTTTGGTATAAAGGTTATACATATTAGTTTATTTTAGGTAATAAAGACACTATTTTTTTATTGCCAAGATTGAGTTTGGCACAGATTAGCTGAAATGTTTACTGTAAGATACCTGCTCTGTTTATTGTATAGTTCAAATCAAAAGATATGAATATGAATCATACATTTCATAAGAAAAAATCAAAAATTTTTATATATAAGACCCTCTCCAGAAAATCTTGGATTTTCCTGAATTCGAATATTCTGGCAAACTAGTTCTAATCCATGTATTTTTATATCTGACACTGCTTTAGAAAATGTAGCCACCATATATTGCTAAAATGCCTAGGGGTGGTTGGTAAAGATTTAAAAATATTAATGCAGCGCATAACGTTGTCAACTTTCTTTTCCTTTACATTCCACTCTTCTTCTTACCCTTATTCCTTTTTGGTTTGATTCTTCTTGTTCTGTGAATTTGAAATTGGATATAATTTGCCAAATGTTCATATTCTGAGTGTATTTCCTTCACTTATAAATGTTTAGTGGATTGCCTCTGTTTTTACCAAAATGTAAAAATGCAAGACAGAAAAATAGAGATTTGGCAATAGAAAGTGATTTATGCATATGCTTTTAACATTCTTGACATTACAGAGTATGGATTTTTAAATATTATAAATTAAAAGGCATCCCAGTCCTCCTTTAATATTATTCCCGGCAGGTATTCAATAGAACCTGAAAATCATAAGGACCTGCTATTTTTTCCATTAAGAAACTTGGAAAATAGTAAAAATCTATGCAATTTTAGATCTTTCTCCTGCCACAAAGTGAGTGCCACGAAAGTGCTAGCTGTTTGCTAGAATCTGTTTATGGGCACTGATTGAGTTAGCCTGTACTGTCTAACAATCCCAAACCTGATGGTCGAATGAACAATTTTTCTTTTTTCTTTCTTTCTTTCTATCTTTCTTTCTTTCTTTCTTTTTTTTTTTTTTTTGATTCCTAATTCTGTGAGTCAGCAATAATTTGTCTTGGATTCAGCTCTGAAGTTTTTATGGTCCTGGCTGGGCTTACTCAGGCACCTGCAGTCAACTGACGACTACTGGGACTGAATGATCTAAAATGGCCTCACTCATGTGTCTGGTGGTTGGCAGGCTATTGGCCAGGTTCTCCTCCATGTGGTCTCTCCAGCCACTTTAGATTGAGTCCCAATCTCGGCAGTATTACAAGAGGGGGAGAGGAGAAGCTGCAAGTCTTTTGAGTCCTATGCTTAAAATGTGCACAAGTCGTTTACATCATATTCTTTTGGTTAAAGCAAGTAAGTCATTTGGACAAGACCAGATTCAAGGGGTAAGGGAAAAGATTTCACCCCTTAAAGGAAGAGACTGTGAAAATGTGTGAACATTTTTAGATCTGACATAAACACAGGATTAAACTAGCTTTTCCACCCTCCAGTCCAGCTGGATGTGGCCAACTAACTGAAGTCTATCCTGTGAAATATCGGGATGAAAGGAGGTTGGTGATCTTCTGATGTAGTCAATAAAAGCTCCGATGGGTATTTCATGATTTTTCTTTTCCAGGTCACTGAAATTGCATGTACAAGACCATGAAAGCCACATAGTGAAGAACAAAACTTCCTCAGCCTGATCTCTGAATGACTGTGTAAAACAGAATATCTCCATTTACTTACCACTTACCCTGCCTTCCTGAAACAAAACTAAACCGTAAGCAAATAATTTATAAGCTTACTTTATATTATGCTATTACCTATTAGGGACTAATTTTTTTAGATACTCTAACTTATTATAATTAATACAGTGAGTTTGTTTTATATTTATTTGTCACTATATAATGAACATTTCAGTACTAAAATTGCTTTTTCCTAACATATTTTTGAGAATAAGAAGTCACTATTAAATCAGGACTTCTACATTTTTACTGAAGCATACTTTCTATGTGTAAAAATGCAGCTTCTTAATAAAACTAATGCAGATATGTGAAACAACTGACATTTTTTTTCACACATGCTATATGACACTTAAAGCCTTTGTAAGAGTATCTACTCTTTAAATTTAGAGTTCACTATGTATGGCTCAAACTGATTCTTAAGAGAGTAAAGGGGTGCTGAAAAATCCTGTGATATGAGCCTAGAATTACTATTCCAAAAAGAAGACTTCCCAAAACTCTAAGCAATAACCTTAACAACATTGAGCTTTTTGGAAGAAATACTTCTAGATACTCAGTGGTATTTTTTATACATAATCACATCATAACAAAATAATGTATAATACTTTTAATAAATGTATCTATACTTTTACTGTTTAAAGTAATGCACATATGTGTTAAAATCTAGATAGTATAGGAGATAAAATGAAAATTAAATGCCTTTCTCCTCCATTCCATGACCCTAACCTCCCTTCAGTGATGAAATATAAACCATATTCCCTCCCTTGATGAAATATAGCTACTCTTCACAAGTTCTTTGATCTTTGAGAAGTTTTTACTAGCCTTCTTTTTCACATTATTTTGCACCTGGGACTTCTTACTTAATAATATACCTTAGAAATATTTCTATTTAAAAATATGCATAAATCACTCTTTCATAACTTTTATATTTTAGACAGCTTTTGTTGACCATTTTATGAACTATAAGGAAGTTAGCACACATGCATTTCTGTCATTTCCCTTCCACCATCTTTTCCCAGATGGTCTTACATTATTTTTTTGTATTGTCAAGATATAAGACATTTACATTCTGTTCTGTACACTAAATTCTCAGAAATGTTTATAGTTTTTATATTTAAATGTCTTTCTTGCTCGACATTCTTTGTAACACACTTTCTCTAAAATCAAGGTATCATCACCATCATCATCATCATCATCATTATTTTGATATGTTTCTGGTTGGCTGGATTATAGCCACAAGTTTCATTAATTTAAATTTGAAATTGATAATAATTTGCCTGTTAATAAAATTATTCAGTCATATCTTCTATCTCAAACTTTTGTAGACCTGGTAAATGTATCTTCTAGTATTGACCAATGAATCATATGCAAAAAGCTGTGAAGTCAGATGGATTTTTTGTTCTCATTAATAAATGACTGGCTTTTTGTACCTAGAGATCACAAAAATTTTCTTTGTTGATGAAATTTAAAAAAACACAACAACAAAAGATTATGTTATCTTGTTGATCATGCTGACAAGGTTTCTTGGAGATTGATCTGTCCCTTCAGTCTAAATATGCAGGCTGTGGAAAATGCTGTCTGTGTCTCATCCGTATCATTTCAAATGCCTCTATCAGTTTTGAACACACGAACTCCCAATGCACTTCACTCACAGCATTGAGCACCTAAGTCTCTGTGAGAGGGCTATCCTCAGGCCACCAGAATCATTTTACCTGTCCTTGGAAAACAAGCAGTCTTGAGAATTTATTTCCCCACCTGGCATGAGAGTAGCTGTTACACAAGGACTGATGCAAGCAAGGTGTGAATATTATAGCTCCATTGCCTCTGACTGGGACAGCTCTTGCTTATGAGCTATACTGTCTCCAGGGCTGTTTGATGGGATGGAGTCAATGTTTCCCTCTTCTAGTATTTTACTAGGTATCCTACTGTTGTTTGGCTTCTTTCCATTTCTGTTCCACCCCCCTACTCTTTTTATCTCAGAAAATTCCCTAATTCTTTTTCCCTCATCTCAAAATGTTTCTGGTGTATTCCTTTATTTCAGAAAAGTTTCCTCCTTTTATATCAGAATGCTTTTTAGTTTATTTGTTGTTTTCTAGTTTTAAAGAATATCAATTATGCTTAAGAATTTATTCTATTTTAAATTATTTATCATCATTTTTAATAGTGTCCTTTGCCATTTTCTGTTCCATTTTGTTTCATATAATTTTTTAAGCTTGTAATATATATATGTAACTTTAATTTTTGTTGTGTCTATTTTATATTTTATTTTGTCTAGTGTAGTTTTTATTTCTAAAACATTTATTATTATATTCCATTTATTTCCAAATCTCTGCCAGTTTACATTTCATGCCCTTTTTGTTGTCTTTTCTTTCTTCTTCTTCCTTCCTTTTTAAAAAACTTACTCTTTTTTTCTTTTTCAATCTTTTTCTATCTTTTCCAACATTTTCAGAGTCTATATACTCTTAATTTCTTTGAAAGTGAGGAAAAATATTTTTGAAATGTCCACTCCTTCCCAAAGTAATTGTTCATCTTCAATATTTTGTTCATGTGCTTTCTGTTTATATATTATTTTCCTCATTTGTAAACAGTTTTTTTTTTTTTTTGTCTTTTTGTCTTTTTCCATGTCCGGCAACGGATCGCAACCCTCAGTGTTGCCCCCATACCGGACCAGGGACCGGCAACGGGATCGCAACCCTCGGTGTTGCTCCCACGCCTCGCTCAGCCAGTGAGCGGGAACCGGTCTGTATGTGGGATCCGAACCCTCGGGTGGGAGCGCCGCCGCGCTTCCCAAGCTTTTCCATGTCCGGCAACGGATCGCAACCCTCAGTGTTGCCCCCATACCGGACCAGGGACCGGCAACGGGATCGCAACCCTCGGTGTTGCTCCCACGCCTCGCTCAGCCAGTGAGCGGGAACCGGTCTGTATGTGGGATCCGAACCCTCGGGCGGGAGCGCCGCCGCGCTTCCCAAGTGGCGCACTATCCAGTGCACCACCGGGCCGGCCCTGTAAACAGTTTTAAGAGATGTTTACTTAACATTTAAAAGGTTTTGGGGTTAATAGAGGAACATTCTTAGTTTATTACAAAGCAACAGTATAGCAAGTGCTTTACATGCAGTATCTGACTTATTCCCAATTTATAGACTATGAAATTAAGTGTTAATGAGATTACATATATTGATGATGAAATATTAATAAGGAAATTCGATTTTATTTCCTTATTCATTTTTAATGAGTTAGTTCTGTAAGTTAGAAGTTACATATTCTACTCATGATCAAGGACTACTTTTTGCTAAAAACAAGAACACTATATTACAAATAAATTATTAATTCTGGGAGGGGTCTGGGACTTTCCCCTACTTAAAATTTCTTTAAAATCAGCTCATGGCACACTGTTTCAGAACGGTTTGTTTGGACCACTTTCAAAAGTACATATAAAAAGAAAAGAAAGCATACATCATACATTAATGGGGTTTTTTTTCACAATACCACTTAAAATATTGAAGCACACATAAGAGATACTAAACACTTTTTGAATGTATGTAACATAATAGTGCCATATCTGAAAATATCTTGTCAAGCCACCATGATACATAATTGGATAATGGTAAAATGTTTTTTTTCCTCCTTTTTAATAATAAAAAACCCTTTCCCTTAAGTTATATCTGATATTACAATTAGAAAATCAATAAACAGTGTTTTAAAAAAAGAGAGGAAGAAGTTAAAAGGAAGAGTGAGGCAAAGGGAGGGAGGGAAAGAAGGAAGGAACAAAGGAAGGAAGGAAGGATTTGTCATTCCTGGCTCTTTGCCTTTTGCCCTGAAACCAATAATTATTTTCTCTTGGCAGCAAATTCATCCTGAACCCATATTGACTCCTTTATACTTTGGAAATTAGCTTATATTTCTAGCTGGATAGTTTGCTAGTTCCCCCCCCCAGTGAAAATTATTAATGCCATCATTAATAATTTTTATGATTTCTTTCATGTTTTGTCTGGAATTTTAAAATTTTTGTTGAGTCCTAAACTTGAGGTCTACTCCAAATAGGAAGCTTAATCTGTTCTGTGAGGGATGGAAAAATGCTATTTGAATTTTGCTTTGATTTCTTGGTTAGGGATTGCTACCAATTTGGTGAGATGTCTGGTTATACTGACAGTCCTATAGTTCATAGGCCATACTGTTCAAAATTGAGAACATAATTTTTTTTACACAAATACCTCCTTTCTGCAGTTGAAAAGTAGAATTAGCTGCACATTCATTCCAGTAAGGAAACTGATTTAGGAGAAACAAAAAAAAAAAAAAAAGAAGACGATATAAGCTAAATAATTTATTTTCTAATGTTGGTTCCTCCAACTGCAGAAGAATAACTAGCTCCAAAAGATGTGTTTCACAATCTTGATATAGCCTACATACATCTTTGGCTCTTGTCTCACCAATCTCATTATTATTGGAGGAATTTAAAGAATTTATTCCATTTTCCAATCTGCCATGACTTACTGTGCTTCTATTCCGGAGAATGTGGTTCAATATGAAAGATTTCTTTTGGTTTTCACTGAATTTAATATCTGGCGGTTAATTTTTGATGTGAGTAAATGCTATGAGCACATGTAAAATTTTATTTCCATTTTTAATTGTATTTCACTTGCTGTATATCTGGATATTTGTAACTTTTGATTTTATGCTCTTTATTTTATTGTAAAATAAATACTATTTTTTTTTCCACTCAAGAAAAGATGGCATTTTGGTTAAAATTACACTCTACAGGCAGACTGTCTTGAGTTCGAATCCTGACTGTGTGGTTATTAAACTTTCTATGCCTCAGTTTTGTTATCTGTAAAATGGGGATAATGATAGCAGCCCGTTCACGGCATACAGTTTTGAAGATTAAATATGTTCATTCATATACTGAGTTTATACCTAGTACATAGTAAGTACTTGATGATTGTTGGCTGTTACTAGTAATCATCTTTTCTGGAATTCCCTGGCCCTGTTCTCTATGTACCTTTTCGTATCTAGTACTCCTGATAGCACAGTTGGTCCTCGGTATCGGTAGATTTCACCTAGATGGATTCAACCAACTGAGGACTGAAAATATAAAAAAAAGTGGAGTCTGTACTGAACATTTACAGACTTCTTTTTCTTGTCATTATTCCCCAGCCAAGACAGTATAACAACTATTTACACAGCATTTACATTGCATTGTGTTAGGTGTTATAAGTAATCTAGAGATACTTTAAAGCATACAGGAGGATGTGCATAGGTTATATACAAACACTAAGCCAATTCATATCAGGGACTTGAGCATCATGGGTTTTGGTATCCTCAGGAGATCCTGAAATCGATCCCCCACAAATACTGAGGGACAACTAAAATATAACTGATTATAAGCTGCATTTTACATGCAAGAAAACCAAGGCTCATAGAATTTAGCTCACTTGGCTAAATCTCATAAACAAAAAGTGGCCAGATGAGGATTGAAGCCAATGTTAGTTTATTTGTCAGAGCCTAAAACTGTGCTTTCAGTAAAAGGCATTGCCTTTTGTAATTTTCAAGTGCATTGCTCAATATTACTCCTTGCATTCAATAATTATTTGAAATTTTGCCCCAATAACATATCTCATGCACATGAGAGACCAAGTATGGCAAAAGAAACACAAATGTTCTAGTAGCCTTACACAATAACAAATATGTTAATTTTAAGTTTATCAAAATGATGCTACAAATTTAGGTTCAAAATCTAAAGCTATCATGTTGAATATACATCCACTTTAAGTACTCCAACAGTTACAAAGAACTGTCTTATCTTAGTTTTCTGTAAACTTTCTGGACTAGTAATTAGTTTCAGTTTGGCCTATGGGCCTTATTTTGTCAACTACTGGTCTGATAAATCAGGAAAATGTACATTGGTTTTCTTATAGTGTCCCTTATTTCTGCAATCTACTTCATCTATACTAAACATTCTTTTAGGCAGTATTTTAACTTTTAAAGTCTTTTGAGAACTGAGACATTCCTACGATCATACTTTGTAGTTTGAAAAACAGAATTAAAAAATGCTCTCTAGAGAGTTCTGAATTAAAAAATAAAAATCAGCATAATATTTTTGAAATCATTTTGTTAAATCAGATTTCAATTTGAAAAGAAAAAAAAAGGATATTCCCAATCTAAATTGTCAAGTTTATTGGCATAAAGATTTTAAAATGTTATTATAATATCTTCTTATTATCTTTTCATTGTCTTTTGAAGTACTCTTTTTCATTTCCAAAAGTAATAAATTTTCTACCTGAAATAAATATTACTGTACTTTTTATTCTCTATGGTTTCTGTCAGCTAGCTTACAAAGACTTTATTCTTCTTTCAGTTTATTTTTATTTAGTATGAAAAAATAACTGTCATTTTATCATAAACAGAGAAAAATATATTTGAAAGTAGCAAAATATAGAAAGAAGAACTTTTCTGGAGCAACTGAGGTACTTTGCCAGACCATAGTACCATCCACATAAGAACAAAGAATTATGTTGCGAAAATAAACTTCAAAAATATTTTACTGCTTAATTACAGAAATAAAAAATATGTACTTTGTATTACTCAAGGAACTTTGGGTATAACAGGAAAATAAAGCATTTAAAACTTGACAGCAAAACCACAAAACTTAGTGACAGAGCTGAAAAAACAAATATTTATTTACCATGTTTTCAGACATTCTGCTAGAAATAAAAGGTACAAAGGTGAGTTACACGTAGCTTCTTCCATCGATTCATTAAAATTTCTATTTAAAATAATTAACTATTTTTTCTTTACATGAAAGGGCCCTTTCATACTTGACACTCAACAGGAAGTAAGTCCATTAAGCAAATGGTTTATGAATGAATGTTTGTAGTTAATGAATGTCCTATCAAGTTAAGAAGAACTATTTAAATATATAAAACTTTTCTAAACTGTAAGATTTGGAATAAATAATTTTTTTTCCTTGAGTTAAAACTTTTAAAAATTGTTTTTATGAGAATTAATTTCTATGGATAAATCTTTTTTTTAACACCAGCCCTTTAAGGTGGTCCATACTTTATTTAAACTTCATATTTTAAAGAAATAAGAAAGGGTTTATTTCAAACTATCTACAATGAGTGTTTTTTTTTTTTTTTTAAACCAGACTGTGGTAGATTTTTTCTTTCTCTTTTATAGTTTGTTTTTGAATTGCTCATAAAATATAATAGATATGTGGCTATATCACATGAGGAGAAGAAAAGATGTTACATTTCAGAAATTAATTTCAATATTTAAGATTTATATATAGTCACGTGTCACTTAATGACAGGAATACATTTTGATAGATGTGTTGTTATGGAATTTTGCCATTGTGTGAATATGATAGAGTATAGTTACACAAACCTAGATGGTACAGCCTACTACGCACACATTATAAACTTATGTGACCATCATCATATATGCAGCTCGTCATTGACAAAAACGTCATTATGCCGCATATGACTGTATATAGTAATATATGTATCTATAAGTTATATATCTCTATCTCCAGATATTATATATCCTTTTCTTGCCTTCCTGTTTGAGCTAGGACATCTCACCTCATCTTCTCCAGCCTTTGGACTGGGATTTACATCATCAGCTCCCCTATTTCTCAGGCCTTCAGATTAGAACTGAATTATATCACTTGCTTTCCCAGGTCTTCAGCTTGCAGATGGCAGACCATGGGACTTCTCAGCCTCCACAGTCATGTAAGCTGATTCTCTCTCTAGAAAGATAGACAGGTATAAAAAGAGAGAGACAGAGAAAGATATACACAGATGGATAGTAGATAGGTAGGTAGATAGATCAAATCCTGTTTGATGGTTCTGTTTCTCTGGAGAATCATGATATATATATATATATACTCCCTTTCAGTAGAGCATTTTCTATATACTCTTTGTAAAATTAAGATGCATGAAAGAGTATGAAAGGTGTTAAAAGGTTTTATATAAATGAGATAAAGATGGTCTTTCTATATGGGCTCTGTGGGCCGAGCCCGTGGCGCACTCGGGAGAGTGTGGCGCTGGGAGCGTGGCAGCGCTCCCACCGTGGGTTCGGATCCTATATAGGGATGGCCGGTGCGCTCACTGGCTGAGCACGGTGCAGCCAGTCACAAAAAGGACAAAAAAAAATAAAAAATAAAATATATGGGCTCTGTGTTATTTTATTTCTTTGTTGCAGGCCAGGATGCATTAACTCAAAAGCCTGCCAGCACCAAACTCAAATTTTTACACATCCAATGTTGTAAATATAGCCAAAATACACAGATTTTAGCCATTTTAGAGTTTGCTTTCTTTGAATGCACTGTGATACTACACCCAACATCTGCTAATCATAGAAAAAATAAACCACAGGCTAATAATGACCCAAATCCCTTGTTGCTCTTTGGAGCCCTCTGACCCAGAGACTCCTGCCATTCTGCTGAGTGTCATCACCTAGACACATAAGCCCCTCTCTGATTCCTCTCCCTCCTGGAGTTCACTTGTCTTCTTTCCCTTGTAGGTAGCGGCCCACATGCAATAGCTTCTGGAAACACCCCCTTCTCTCATGCAAACCTATCAAAGTGTGGCCAAAATAAAACTCATTGTGTGCTACTGCCACCTTGTGGTAATATCTTCTTCCCTGATCAGCTCAAAAACACCTCAAATTCATTTCAAAAGTGGAATATAATTAGTTTCATTGTGGCCAAAATGAGCATGTACTATACCACAATAATGTATATAAAATATACATGGACATAATGGTGAAGGAAACACTGCTCCATCTTTGACATAAAGAGAAATTGTTCAAAACTAACCCATTATACAATATTTAAAAATATTGCACCCACATTGTTGGCTAAATCAATGATGGCTTCATTGAGCTTCCATGGAAATAGCAAGGATGACAATTAAGTTTATTTAGGAACTAGTTTATATTTCAAATTTAGCTGGTGATAAATAGTGCCTGATTTTTACTGTATTATAATTGAAGTTCCCTTTGTCACCTTAAAATTGATTTTCTTCTAGAACTTACAATTTATTTTAAATAATCTATCACTTAGAATTTGTTTCAGTGATGTCTGATCCTCATGTCTTAATTCACTGTGCATTCTTTTTATAAACATTTGTAGTAAGATATTGGTTTGAACTCTGTGTCTGCCATAATCTTTAAGATTGAACACGGAATGTAATCCCTTTAGGGGTGGTTTCCTGACTGTACAATAAGAAAGATAATCCCTAATTTTGACATTTTTGATGAAGATTAAAACAAGCTGTTGCACATTAAAAGACATATAATCCAGTCATATTGTAAACACTAAGTGGTAGCTGCCATTTTTGTAACTGTTTATATTTACCTTACTTTGAGTCACTATTTTATATCCTATACTCTAAATTATCAGCTATATAAATGACAGAGAGGTGTCTATAGATTGTGATTTCATTGATATGAAAAGATCCACCTTTAATAATGGGTAATAAAAATAATAGAAAACCTCAGAATACATTAAGGTGTGTTTTTCTGTTGTTGTTTTCATTATTTATTTTTATTATTATTTTTTAATATAGGAAAAACATTCTAACAACCAACTGTGGGTGATAAAGATAATGAAATCTGAACTTTACAGAACAGTAGGGGCAGGCTTAAAGTGCTGGAATACCTGATGAGATAAAAAGACTACAAAAAAAATGTCAAAAAATTCAACAATATAGAATAATGTCCATGGCACATTGCTAAAACAGAAAAAAAGCAAACAAAACAATATGCACAGTATAAAAATTTTTGTATAAAAAGAAAAAATGGAAACATACATAACATTAGTACTTTTTTTCATGTGATCCTAAAGGTCAGATGGCTGAATTGAGCTTTCTTAATTAAAAGAAGGGATTGGAGCAATCAGGCAAGAGAAAGAAATAAAGGGAATCCAGATTGTAAAAGATGAAGTCAAACCCTCCCTATTTGCAGATGACATGATACTATATATAGAAAAACCTAAAGACTCTACCAAAAAACTCCTAGAGCTGGTTAAGAACTTCAGTAACATTGCATGATGCAAAATAAATGCCCAGAAATCCGTAGAATTTATTTACTCAAATAATGAATTAACAGAAAGAGAAATAAAGAAAGTAAGCCCATTTTCAATTGTCAACAAAAAAATATGATACTTAGGGATCAATTTAACCAAGGATGTGAAAGACCTCTACAATGAGAATTACAAACCACTTCTGAAAGAAATTAAAGAATACACAAAAAGATGGAAAGATATTCCATGCTCTTGGATTGGAAGAATTAACATTGTGAAAATGTCTATACTACCCAAAGCAATCCACGGATTCAGTGCAATCCCCATGAAATACCAATGACATTCTTCACAGAAATGGAAAAAAAAAAAACCAGCAACCAATCTTACCTTTCATATGGAGAAACAAAAGACCCCAAATATCCAAAACAATCCTGAGAAAAAAAAAAAGAAAAAAAAAAAAGCCAGAGGCATAACTCGGCCTGACTTCAAATTACGCTACAAAGCTGTTGTAACCAAAACAGCATGACACTGATATAAAAATAGACATTCAGAACAGTGGAGTAGAATAGAGAACCCAGAAATCTCTCCTCAGGCTTATAGCCATCTGATATTAGACAAAGGCAACAAAAATCTACATTGGGGAAAAGATTGCCTACTCAACAAGTGGTGCTGGGAAAACTGGATATCCATATGCAGAAGAATGAAACAAGATATGCATCTCTCACCATACACTAAAATCAACTCAAAATGGGTTCTAGACCTAGGTATAAGACCCATACAGTAAAATTACTAAGGGAAAATATAGGAGAAACACTTCAGTAGTTAGGTCAGAGCATAGGCTTTATGAACATGAGTCCAAAAGCACAAGCAGCAAAAGAAAAAATAAACAAATGGGATAATATCAAACTAAAAAGTTTCTGCACAGCAAAAGAAACAATCAATGGAGTGAAAAGACAACCTACAGAGTGGGAATAAATCTTTGCTATCTGTACATCTGACAAGGGATTAATATCCATAATATACAAGGAACTCAAGCAATTACCAAGTTTAAAAAAAAAGAAAGAAAGACCAAATTAAAAAATGGGCAAAGGAGCTGAATAGACATTTTTCAAAGGAAGACATACAAATGGCCAACAGATACATGAAAAAGTGCTCTATATCACTAGTCATCCGGGAAATGCAAATTAAAACCACACTGAGATACCACCTCACTTCAGGTAGACTGGCTATGATCAAAAAGATGGTGAATAACAAATGCTGGTGAGGGTGTGGAGAGAAGGGAACACTATGGCACTGTTGATGGGAATGTAAATTAGTACAATCACTTTGGAAAACAGTATGGAAGTTTCTCAAACAACTACAGATAGATCTTCCATATGATCCAGCAATCCCTCTTCTGGGTATATATCCAGAGGAATGGAAACCATCATGTCAGAGAGATACCTGCTCTCCCATGTTTATTGCAGCTCTGTTTACAATAGCCAAGATATGGAACCAACCTAAATGTCCATCAATAAACAATTGGATAAGGAAACTGTGGCATATATATAGTATGGAATACTACTCTGACATAAAAAAGAATGAAATACTCCCATCTGCAACAACATGGATGAACCTGGAGAAACTTATGTTGAGTGAAACAAGCAAAACACAGAGGGATAAATACCTCATGCCCTCACTCATATGTGGGAGCTAAGACAGAAAGGAAGGCAGGAAAGAAAGACCGCAGCAGTGCCATGATCCAACAGAGGGAGGGAACATTCCTAGGGCTACAAATAGGAGTGGATGGGAGAAGAGGAGGGGGAGGGAGGTTGGGGGATAATTGGAAGGGGACAAAGGGTACTAAAGCAATTTCTGGTAATGGGTATTTCCCCAATATGAGTCTGGCCCCCACATCATGGGCAGGAGGGGGGACAATCAGCTTTGTATCTCAAGAATATATGAAACAAACAAACAAACAAACAAATAAAAGAAGGGATTGATTAAAAATATATTTAGTTTTCTCATGCAATAATCAAACCAATGGAAAGGCATGAATAAATGTATTTAGGCAATATGAACATGGAAAACCATATACTCAGTATCTCCTCCCCCTCTTTTTTCCTTCTCTCTCATTTATCTGCTTCTATCTGTACATCAACTTCATACTTTTCTACTGCAGACACCATCCATATCATAGCTGACAACAGCTCTTACATGGCACATCCACCAGAGAGGGGTCAATTCTCTTTTTCCAAAGCCTTTCTAAAAAGTACTGGTCAAGAATTAAGAAAGTCTCAACAAGGTGTTTACCCACAGATCATTAATTGTGTATAAGAAGGTGTGGTTAGACACTACAGACATGGACATTGAAATCATATTTGGGTGATTCGAAAAAAGCATGAATCATGATTTTGGCAGCTACTCCAAAGAATATTCAGTATTATGCATGTATGTACACACACACACACACATATAAATATAAGGTCTCTTCAAAATGTTCATGATAAGACTCTTAAAATTTTTTAATTCCATTTTTCCACAAATTTTTTGAAGTACCCTTATATAATGTCTATCTATATATAAGTACATGAAATAAAATACAAGAAGGGATAGTGGTGGAGGAAATGAGGACATTCACTTTTATTTAATATCCTTATTAATATTAGAACATTAAGGATATTATTTGAAGTGGCCACATAGCTTCTGATTTATTATTTTGTGGCTGACAAAAAAATCTAACATGTGCTGAGACTGTTTAAGCTGCATTACTTGACATAGAGTTTCCAACATAGTGGAAGGAAATTCCATTTTAATCTATTTAGGCCACATTTGAAATGTGTCAGTTTAAGTAGGTATAGACAAACTCTAGTAAATCTCTTAAAAGAGTATCAGCAAGGTGAAGGAAAATGATGGGTAAAAAGAGTTTTCCATCAGGGGATGCCAAAGCAATGGCCATTTATCAAGCATACTTTTGATAATATTCATGCATCAGAAAGAGGGCTATTAAATGAGTATTTGTCAAACTCATGGCTGAGCTGAAAAGCTTCAACAATAGCATCTGTGCTTTTTTTGTCTGTTTGGTCACATTTGATAAAATATAATACTTTATCACATTTGCTTTAAAAGTTTGAAAACTACATTATTACATGACTAAGTTCTTTTCTACTCTAAGACTTAGTTATTGCTGCCTATGGCAACCATACCCATAAACAGTAAGTCTCAGTTCTAAGTAAAAATGACATGAATAATAATTTAATTTCACTGTCACTTTCTCATTTTTATATATTGTGTTTTAGTATTTTTAAGTTGTTACATTTACCTTAAAACATGCAAGCATTATGATGCTGTGAAGTTACATTATACAAAGTATATTTATGTGGTATGCACTAAGAGATTTGATTATGTAATTTACTTTCTTTTATTATAGTGTTCTCTTACACATAATAACATATTGTCGTTGCATGATAAGTATGAATTCCAACAAATAATATAATGTAAAAAGTGTTGTTTTTATCATTTTCCATTTTTCAAAAGCATAAAATACAAATAGCATGTAAGATCTATAAAATACAGCAATTTTTCTAAAGCAGAATGCATCGATAAATGAGAGATTATAGAGGTATTCTCAAACTTTGTGGCACATTAAGCACAGAGAGAAAAGAAAATTTTGCCTACATCTGAATATCACATATTATTTTACTGAAGCTATTTTGTAATTTGCACAGAGATGAAATTGCTCTGTCCTGAAGAAAAGAAGAAAAGCAAAATAAGAACATCATTGGTTGGCAAGGCCATTTTTTGTTTTCATGGTATTGAGGATCCTCTGATAACCTGTGGGTTATCGACAATTTTTTGAGAAGCAATCTGAAAACACAGAGGTCAATAAAATAGAAATAACCTGTGGGTTATCGACAATTTTTTGAGAAGCAATCTGAAAACACAGAGGTCAATAAAATAGAAGGCATAGCAATTAAAAACAAGTTATAACTCCCTACTTTTTGTCATGATTATTTTCTTACATTTTACTAAATTGAAATGATAGAACGAATTACGTCATTTTTGTCTTTATTTTAGTGAGTTACTCATTACATAAATGGTCTCTCTACCTAGAATTTATTTGGAATTTTATTTTTACAAATGGTGGATATTTTGGAAAAACATTCTCTTCTCACTCAGCATTATCTTATAAAATAAAAAAAGAAATCAATATTAATTCTTTTTCCATTCTAGCTATGTGTGAATTTGCCTAATGTGTTTAGTAGGTATTACGTACTTATAAATGCTCGCTGAAATAAAGGATTTACCCTTAATTAAGATGGGTCTGTACTTTTATGCTTAAAAATGAAAAAAAAAGTCCCTAACTCAGATTAAGTCATTTTTATATAATGTGTTTTAAAAATGCTAGTGTAGATAACAGCACAATTCACTTTTTTTTATTGAAATACATGTCAAAGCATATGTCTACTCATGAAGGGTCAAGATCATGAAGAGCATCATACTTGTGTCATTGCCAAAGGTACTAAGAAAGCTTTAACATCCCAGCCAATAGAATCTTCAGCAGCAGAGATGTACTTAATAATAGCAAACACCTTAAATATACCTTTCTTGGTAAGGAATTCCCTACGCAACATGAACATCCATATGATATGGCAGCAAAAGGCAACTACATGTAGCATCAAATGTCAATGGATGAGGGGAGGACATCAGCAAGATGGCAGAATAGGAGGCTCCTGATTTTTTCTCCTTCCATGGCTGCATCAAATAAACATATACACAAAGATTAGTTCCCTCTGAGATAAATCCAGAAACTACTTAAGAGACTTCTACACACTGGGAAACTGAGAAAATATTCACATCAGGACAGGTAGAAGAAGCTGAGACACAATTATGCACAAACCCCATCCTGGAAACACCAACTTATAATCAGGAAGGAATCCCCAACTCTCATCTTTTTCTTGAGGAGTAAAGGGATTGGACAACACATATAGTGTGGCCCCAACATTTACAGAGTGTCTGGCTCTCAAATTGCCTCACTCTGACATTGGAAGGGACTCAGCATTTGCAAATATCACAGAGAACAAAGGTGGTTTTAAAAGGTCATACATTCACCTCTAGCATCTATAACCTCTGAGCTCAGTTCCAAGAGAACAGGCTAAAACTCCTATCTCCCAGTTTCTTCCTGGAAGAAGTTTATCTGCACACTTTTCCAGCTACTCTCTAAGAGTCATGTTTCTGAATAGCCAGCATCTGGGAGCCAATGGGGCAGATAGATTTCTAGAGCCTGAACTTGTGTGGGCACTTTCTACACCTTCTCCCCAGCTCAATAAAGTGATAATTACAAGTATGCAGAATCTCCCTAGAAGAAGTTTCTGCACACATTTAGTATCCCAAATTCCTCTCAAATGGCTGGCTGCTAAATCACACCCAGTTCTGTAAATGGAAGTGATTCTGCATTCCCAAGACTCAGCAGATCACAAAGAACCAGGATGTGAATTTCAAATGGGCACAGCTTCAGTAGGGATACCTCCAAGCTCAGAGTGTGAAAGCTGGATGAGACTGCCGGTATTTGCCATACATTCCTTCCCCAGCTCAGTGCAAACTGATTGAAAAATAAGCTCCAGATTTCAGCTTCTCCTTGAGGATACAAGGAACTGGGATGCACATCTAATACCCCCAATTTTCCATCTGCACCTCAAAGGACATATGTCTGTCTTGTCTATTTAGGGACATGAATGAATTTGGCTGACCCTGATCTTCTGTGGAACACTAAGAACAAAGACAACAGTTTCAACAAGCACAGAAATTTGAAAGGCATCTAGAATCTCTGGCCAGGCTGATTGCTGAGGTTCATCTCCTGAAAAACTTCAGTGTGACCATACTGAGAAAAGTGACTGTCTTACATAATGTACAGAAACCAACACAGAGAGTCAAGGAAAATGAAGAAACAGAGAAATATCTTTCAAAGAAAAGAACAAGACAGATCTTCTAAAAACAACCCAAATGAAATAGAAATATGTGATCTGCCCAATAAAGAATTCAAAGAATGTTCATAAAGAGACAAAGAGACCAATGCATGACAAACTGAGAATTTCAACAAAGGTACAGAAAATTTTTAAAAAGTACAAACAGAAATCATAGAGCTAAAAACACAATAATTTAACTACAGAATTCAATAGAAGGGTTCAACAGCAGACTACATCAAGTGGAAGAAAGGATTAGTGAACTTGAAGACATCATCCAACCTGAGGAGCCAAAAGAAAAAAAAAAGCATGAAACAGAGTAAAGACAGCTTAAGGGAATTATGGGACACCATCAAGCAGAACAGTATACACATATTACTGCAGTTCCAAAAGAGAAGAGAGAAAAAGGCAAAACAAAACAACCCCCCCCCAAAAAAAACAAAAAACCCCCAAAAACATAGTTAAAGAAATAATGGCACAAGTCTTCCCAAGTCTGGGAAAGGAAATAGAAATAGAAATCCAGATCCAGCCAGTCCAGTGGCATTAAATAAAATGAATCTGCCTAATTATGTATTCTTCCCACATTTTTTATATTATGTCTGGAGCTCAACTTTTAAAACTGAAAGTCACAAACATTTCCCTGAACATACTCTCCAGCTTTGCCACTAAAAAATGCCTATTAGAAAAATGGTGGTCTCATGTGACTAATGAATGAACTGAGGCATTAAAAGGAAGTGATGAGGACAAGAAGGATATCAGATAAACCTGTACAATATCATCTCTCTTTCCCTAAAGGTCATTGCTCTTTTGATGAAACTTTCTTTATCACAGATATCTATCAGTCTTCTCTCAAATTAATTGCAAGTCCTATTTTAGAGTAGTCTTTACATAGATATATTCAGCACCTTTTCACCCTTTCCTGAAGAAAAGCAAATTATAGTTTATGAGTGGCACTAGCATTTGGTAATTTGTTTAAATGCCATTTTGATGTGTGGCATTTTTCATATATACAAAAACCATTGAGTCCAGCAAATAAAAGTATAAATTGTTTTCAGTATCAAATGGATTTGACCATGTATGAAGAAATGAGACAGCAGAAGCTTTATTAATTCATGGTTCTTAGGATGGAGCATGCCTCACTTAGCCTGACATGAGATCAGGACATTTTCACTGAGACATGATCAAGTAACTTTTGGAGTAAGGATAAAAGTGTTCTTCTTCTATCAGTGCAATTTTATAATTCTAGTATAAGTCTATCAAGTTTTACTTATGATATTTTTAAATCTATTTAATAGTCCCAACACTACTCTATGTTAATGCCATAGTTTTACTAGGAAATGAAGTTGGGCTCAGAGGAATACAATTTCTAGGGACATATTTCATGGTACTTCATAAGTTATTTTATTCTTTTGGCCTCCCTTTATTGACCTTTTAATATACTGGCTGTATTACACTACAAGGCTCACAGTAGATCCTAAGTCTTCTCACAAAGACCCTGTGTTTATATTTACTATGCTGTAACTCAAGGCGCCTAAAATACTTTAAGGGTCCTGGTGGTTCAATAATAATGTGAAAATTCCAAAGTTATTTGAGAAGGCAATTGATGTTATTGTAGTGGAGAACAGTATTTGAAGATCTACATTATTGTACATTTATTTAAAAATTATTTTAAACCCGTTCCATAATGCCTTATCCACATTTCCAAATCCACAAAACTATAACAAGTGAAGGATTTTCCTTTCCTTTTCTTTTTACATTTTCTGGGGGAAGTTTGATGCCAAAACCCATTTAGTGGTTAAATCTAACACAAAGGAAATGAGGCTGTTTCTAGTATAATTATTCCATTTGCAGCAAAATGGATGAGCTTGGAGAAAATTATGTTAAGTGAAATAAGCCAAGCACAGAAAGAGAAATACTGCATATCTTCACTCATAAGTGGGAGCAAAGAAAGAAAGAAAGAAAGAAAGAAAGAAAGAAAGAAAGAAAGAAAGAAAGAAAGAAAGAAAGAAAAAGAAAGAAAGAAAGAAAGAAAGAAAGAAAGGGAGGGAGGAAAGAAGGAAGGAAGGGAGGGAGGAAAGAAGGAAGGAAGGAAGAAAGAAAGACTGACCACAATAAAACACTGATATTTCAGAAGGAGAGAAGAGGCTTTTAGTTACTAGAGATGGGAAATGGGGAGGCAGATGGGGATTAGGGAATAACTGTGTAAGGGACACAAAGAATAGTTATGATTTGTGTTGATGATCATGTAATAATATTGCTTTGATCATCACATACAGTACACAAATACAGATAGTCAACTCTTTATCCCATAATAGTTAAAATCAAAAATAAATTAATACATTTTTTAGAAAGAAATAAAAAATATAAAAAACTATCCATTTTTGATAAAGTGACCGAGATGCTAGGGGAAAGAATAATCTCTTTAATGCTGCTGAAACAACTGTCTGTTCACGACACACAAAGATAACTAAAAGGGAGTCACAGACCTAAAAGTAAGAGACAAAACAATAAGATTCTTAGAAGAAAATGTAGGAGTAAATTTTTGCAAGCTGAAGTTAGGCATTGATTTATTAGGTATGACACTGAAGGCACAATGAATAAAAAAAAGATTGACAAGATGAATTTCATCAAAATTAAAAATCTCTGTGCTTCAAAGGAGACCATCAAGAATGTGAAGTGATAACCCATAGAAAGGAAGAAAATATTTGTAAATCACATATTCATTACAGGATTTGGACTGAAATATGTAAAGAACTCTTATGACTCAATAATAAAAGGAAAAAAACCCACTTAAAAAGTGGGCCAATACTTTGAATAAATATTTCTCCCAAGAAGAGCTATGAATGGCTAATAAGCACAAGAAAAAATGCTCAATTGTGTCATTAGGAAAATGCATATCAAAACCACAATGTGATACCACTTCACACTCACTAAGATAGCTATAATCACAGATACAGACAATACCAAGTGTTGGTAAGAATATGGAGAAATTGGCTCACACATTGTTGATGGGAATTTTAAATGGTGAGGCCATTTTGTAAAAAACTGGCAGTTTCTCAACAAGTGAAACATAGAGGTACCACGTGACTCAGCAATTCAACTCATAGTAGAAACCCAAGAAAAGTGAAAACATATGTTCACATAAAAACTTGTATGTAAATGTTCACAGCATTATTCATAGCAGCCAAAAAGCAGCAACAATTCACATGCCTATCAGCTGATGAATAGATAAACAAAATGGGGTGTGGCATACAATGGAATATTATTTGCCAACAAAACTGCTGATGAAGTAATAAATGAAGTACTGAGATATGCTACAACATGGAATATCTTCAAAAATATTATGCTAAGTAAAAGAAGCCAGTCACAGAAGACCACATATTGTATGACCCCATCTAGGTTAATCTATAGAGACAAAATAAATACAGTAGGTGGAAAGTAGGCAACCACTGTTACCTAGAGTTGGTAGCAATGAGGTACTTGTAGCAGGTGTGTGGTAGGGAATGACAGCTAATGAGCACATGTTAAAACCATTGAATCATACACTCACAATGGCTAAACTTTATGGCATATAAATCATCTTTCAAGAAACTCATTAAGGGCCAGCCCGGTGGCGCACTTTGGGAGTGCGGCGGTGCTCCCGCCGAGGGTTCGGATCCCACATACAGACTGGCCGCTCACTGGCTGGGCGAGGTGCGGGCGCAACACCGAGGGTTGCGATCCCGTTGCCGGTCCCAGTCCGGTACAGGCACGACACTGAGGGTTGTGATCCGTTGCCGGTCACGGAAAAAGACAAAAAGGAGGAAAAAAAAAAATTGCTTCCTATTATTATAATTTGTTTTATCAAAAATTTTCTGAGTCTTGAAGCACATACAAGTATGGTTCCAAACTTTTTAAAGAAGGAAGTGTGGAACTAAATTTAAGATAAAAGAAACATTTCATATCCTTTGTATTGATTTCTGTGATAATATAATTAAAAAATGATTAAAATCAGCAACAAAAGAAAAAATCCACATGATATCCATTTGTACATCTTATGCTGTTATTAATCTGTCTCATCTTAATTGTTTATACCCCTGACTATACTTTAGGTAACCTAATCATTATCTTTTCATCTGATAATAACTTTTCTTGCCCTTACCTTAATAAATCATGTTTATAAAATGCCAAAAAATCCATTTACTACATAGTAGGTACTCAATATTAGACTGGAAGTTAATTTAACTTCTTAAGGAGCAGGTTGAATTAATCCATCCCCAATCTTGTTGTTAATGCAGTAAACATGAGGTAAATTACAGTCTGAAGTGATTTAAACAATTACTACCACTAATTAAAATTCAGATGAGTTATTGATCAAATATAAAATACTGTGCACTACAATAATATGTGTATGTTTGTGTATATGTATATATATGTATATATGACATTAATTAATCTTTACAACAGCACTATTAATGTAACTGTTATTGCCCCCAATTTTCTGCTGAAGAAACACAGAAATATAAAATATATAAAATTACTTTCCCAATATTAAGTATCAAGTGGACATAGAGACAGTTTTCAAACCTAGGTCAAGCAGGATACGAAGCCTATCAAATTTCCACTTTGCTATATTACCTCCTGCCTTTAGATTTGGTATATAAAACTGATGCATAGCTCTGGATATGTTCATAATTTCATTGGAAATATGGGAAATAAGAAGCTTCCAAAATACATAAATTTACTCCATTGAACTTATTAATGAAGTGACTGAGGTAAGCAAATAGGAGAAAAAAAAAATGCTTTTTGACTTCTAATTGATTGCTCTTCCCCAAAATAACATAAGTTCTTGAAATTTTTATTATGGATTCACTATAATAAAATTTTCAACTTTATCCAGAATTTATCAATTCTTTATGCACATGGTATCTGTTTCTCAAAGGAAGATACTCTTACTTAGAATCAATATAGGATATTAAAGATGGAACAAGGAAGGCATTAGAGAGGTAATGGGAGCCTCTAGAATCAGTATTGATAATTTTTAGAAGTGACACATACATCAAGTAAGAATGCAAAGTAGTGTTGTACTAACACTAAGAGGTCAAAAATAAAAATGAATATGGCTGTCTTTCATAACCACTTTCCTCAACCGATATGTACAATAAAAGTTACCAGATTAAAAATATAAATAATGGGCTGGCCCAGTGGTGCACTGGATAAGTGCGCCGCTTGGGAAGCGCGGCGGCGCTCCCGCCCAAGGGTTCGGATCCCACATACAGACCGGTTCCCACTCACTGGCTGAGCGAGGTGCGGGAGCAACCCCGAGGGAATGGTGGGGGGGGGGGCAGACAAAAAGGCTGTAATGACTTCTTAAGAATTCAAATATGTTAAAACCCTCTAGTCTTTGAAGAATGGCTATGGCAATGAGTGTGCTTGTCCCTTCTACAAACTGCATTGACAGGGATTGAATCCTTTGAATTACCTTTCCAAAGATTTTTTTGCCAAAGGATCTTAACAGGAGTTTGGAATGTCTGAGAAAGAGAAATAACCAACACTCGCTCTTTCTTTTCCAGTTGCCCAAATTCCATTAGGCAGTCTCCACCATAGTTCCAGTTTCTACTGGTTCATCCAGACTCTGGTCATTCCATTTCTCTCTTTGGTTCCTTCAAATCTACAGGTGACCATGGTCTCCTGATGTTACTAATTTTTGGTGGCTTCACCATCCCTTGTATGGCTTTGCGGTTCTTCCATCTCTTCTGTAACTACTTTACTCTATTGAACTACCTAGAATGGGCTCTTTTTCTAATTAAACCCATTTTAATACAGTCTTAATACCAGAAGTATTTCCACAAAAGAGACTTTCAACATGGAATTCCAGGATCACATAACAGCTTTTTTTTTTTTTTTTTGCTAAAGGGAATGTAATGTCAGTAATCTATGGCATGCACATATATCAGGATTATGTGTATTATCACCTTTGTTTGTTTGGGCTGAAATGCCAATCAGGGAAAGCTTTGAGATATCAAGTATCTGGTGGCTGCTTCTCACAACAGTGGCGAGCTTTAAAAAGATAATGACAGGCTTGGAATTTTAAACCTTCATCTGAAGAAATCAGAGAATGAGTGGGTTCTCTTCATGGTCTTAAATAAGTTTCTTAGTTTTTAGCAGCTATAAAGCAGATGTGGCTAAAAGTTTGCCAAAAATTAATTAGGCTGATTGTAGAATTAAAATGCAACTCAAATGCACAACAGTTACTTGTTTTTTATGTTATGATTTGGTCATTGCCTTGGAAAGATTGGAACCCTAAGAATGGGATGAGAAAAACTGAAAAGACACAGATGAAATATGAAAAAACTTCAACCTTCCAAACTCTGCTGAACCTTGCTTACCAGAAGGGTGCGTCTGCATGAAATGAGATAAGGGTGTCTCCATTATCTGAGGAGACAAGCCTTCTTTTCTTACAGACGCTGTAATAAATTGACCAGAGATATTTGTTTTCAAGGGAATATTCCATCCCATAATTATGTCCTTGGGAAGGCCCCAAGGATACCCATTCACTATTAAATGAAGAATGTATCAGTGAAAGTAGCAACAGCATCCTTGGGAAACTTGTATCAGCTGTCTACAGTAAACTGAAGTGATGGTGCATGATTCCAAAGTTCAAATAGTGTTCTGATTTCAATGGGAATTTGTATTCCAGAATAGTAAAGGTCAAGTAGTATCACTTAACTAGCATAGACAAAGTAGGCACAATTATAACAATAGGCATCAGCGATGGAATAACAATCAGAGTGAATTGACCCTTACAGATCTGTGGTGGCAGCCAAATGATCATGTTGTCCTAAAAAATGAAAGACTATTTGTTTTTTTGTTTGTTTGTTTGTTTGTTTAAAAAGATGACCGGTAAGGGGATCTTAACCCTTGACTTGGTGTTGTCAGCACCACACTCACCCAGTGAGCTAACCGGCCATCCCTATATGGGATCCGAACCCGTGGCCTTGGTGTTATCAGCACCGCACTCTCCCGAGTGAGCCACAGGACGGCCCGAAAGGCTATTTGTTGAAGTGTTGATTGAATACTAGGTTCACTGAGCATGGTCTTCCTTTAGTCATCATGCGAGAATGTCAGGCAAAACCTCTGACCCCATTTGCATACTTACGCTTGTTTAGAGACCCTCAAATGAAAGGAGGCCAGTTTCTCTTGAGAAAAATATCCTGTAGCACCATCAAAATCTTATACTGAACTTCCCCAGAAGTCTTCCCCAAAGGAATCTGCAGTAATTTTCCAGGGTACTGGAGAAGGGATATAACCAGACATTTTGGGAATTATGTCACTGGCTCTGAATTAGCACTAACTCATAGAAACACACAATTTCACTGTTAGGGAATTCAGAGTGGATGTTTATTAATTACAGAATTATAAATGTGATTTTGACCCAAGACCATATCACAATTGGCCAGTGAATCGTCAGACCCATTTTATAGTTATGCCTCTAGTTCCTGAAAGCATGGTTTAATAAATATACTCAAAAATTGAGAAAATCCCCATATTGACTCCCTGACCTGTGAACTACATGTCATTTTGACAGGAAGGGGTGAAGGAAAGTCTCTTAAAAACTGTTCCTTCAATATCACAAACCAAAAGCATTATTGCATGCCTCAGGGCACTGAGGAGATTACTGTCATCATCAAAGTGCTTACAAAATATAATTGGCTTGAATTAAAGCCAAATAGATATTAACAGTAACTGAATTTTCTTAAACTTAATTAGGAGATGAGTTTACCTATAGCTGCTCTTCCAGATATAGTCTCTTTATCGAAGAAATACAACCAGACCCTAAGTATCTGGTATACATCTACTAATCTTTCAGATGTTTATTGTATTTTTTTTCATATCAATTAGCATCTTAACATACTACAAAAACATCACTAATACTCGCATTGTACTGATTCAAACCAGTGAGTAGTAAGGAACAAGTACTCTGTATAGTTTAAAAAGATACATGCATATCTGAAGGTGATAAAAACCACAAAAATTCAGGGTGAAAATTTCAGAAATCCTGCAGTCTGTGGTATCCCAGGATATTTCTCTGAAAGGAGAGAGAATATGCTCCACTATACTCTGAACACCATGAAAAAGGAGACACAATGTTTGATGGGATTCCTTGGATTTGGGATAACTTATTTGTATGTACTATTTTGACCCATTTATAAGGCACATATTTGCTAGTTTTGAGGGGGCAGAGAGCAAGAGAAGGCCTAGCAGCAGGTTCAGGCTACAGTGTTAGCTGGTCAATGACTCCAATTTTTTGACTCAACACAGCCTACGGTAGCAAATATGGATATTGAAATGGAGCCTTTGTGAGTGGTACTGTAGCACTACATGAAATTTTATTAAAGAGCACACACTCTTTTGATGATAATTATTTTGGTTTTGTAACATATGTTTTGGCTTGCAACTTCACCATAGACAGCTGAAAGTTTAATCATGATTTTCTGTAGTACTATCTGATATACCAAGCCATAAGATTGGACATGCGCAGCAGCAATTTACCGTCAAAGAGGAATGATTTTCTCAGGGTTGGGTTTGAGCTGGTCCAGAAGATAGAGGTAAGTTATATGGGCATGTGGCAAATACCTATGTGGTACCTACTCCTACATATTGCTGCACCCCACTCAGCACCTGCATCTGGCCTTATTGATGGTTATCTTTGACCAGCTCTCAGAAGAAGAAGATATTTGGTCCTATTTTACAGAGAAATATTTAAGGTATATTTACATTATCCAGAAATAGAATGCAGTCCATGATAACCCTACCAAAAGGCAGACCTGAAAGAGTGGTAAAGAGAAATCGGCCCACTGGGCAGAATTTTTAATATTACATCTAGTTGTCTCCTGGAAGAAAAGACAACTTACAGCACAGTTGGACACTATTCATGAGCAGTGGATAGTAATTGGGCCAGATTATCAGAGACTTAGAAGGAAAAAAATAACGGTTAGTGGCAATTAGATCAGGGAAAGAGGTATGTGGATGAGCTTCTCCAAATGTACACAAAATATGAGGATATTTGTGTCTCATATAAATGCCTACCAAAAGGTAACCTTTGCCAAGAAGGCTTTCCCAATAACCTGGCCAACAATGTGATCTTTCTTTGTACCTCAGTCAGCCACTTTGATCAGCCATCCACATTATTGCCTAAGGAATCATAAACAAAGTAGACAGAAGAGCAAGCCTAAAGATATGCATCAGGTCAATAGTAAAAGCTTCACTCAGCAGGACTGATCTAGCCACAGCCACTATTGTGTAGCCTCCTTGTGAACAGTGGAAGGCAACACTGATCCCCAGATTAGGCACCATTTGCAAAGAGAACCAACCAGTAACCTAAAGGGCAAGTTGATTACATCACAGAGGAAGAAACAACTTGTTGTCTCATAAAGACTCCTCCTGCATATGGATTTCCCTTCCTTGCCGACAATATATCTTCCAGCTCCACCATTATGAGATTAGGGAAAATCTTATTCATATTCACGATTATAGCAACCTGTACAACACTTCTTCTGACCAAAGAATTCATTTCAAAGCAAAAAGCATGGCAATCAATTCAAACCTAAGTAATTCTCTCTTCTGACTATGCCTATAGCCCAGAGCAAATGAACTAATATTAGTATAGTGTGGAATAATCAGAAGAAATTCAAGTATGACATTGGCTGAAACTATATCTAATAAGATTAAAATGCATTTCTAGAGAAAGTATTATATGCATTAATCCAGTAACCAACATTATCAGGGGTCAGCAGACTACAGCCTATGGGTCGAATCTGACTCACTGCCTGTTTTCGTAAGTAAGGTGGGGTGTTTTTTGTTTTGTTTTTTAATTTTTATTTATTATTAGCATATTCATTCTTACAAATTGTGATATTTCTTTTTGCCCTTTGCCAAACAAATCACTTCCCAACCCCCCCACCCCTCATCTCTAGTATCCTTAGGTTTATTTTCTCCTTCTGAAAGTTCAACTTATTGTCGTGGCCTTTTCTTTCTTTCTTTCTTTCATTCCTTCCTTCTTCCCTCCTTCCCTCTCCCCCTCCCTCTCTGCCTCCCTCTCTTCCTCTCTCTCTTCCTTCCTGGCAGCCAGTTATGAGTGAGAACATGTGGTATTTCTGTTTCTTTGTCAGGCTTATTTCACTTAACATAATTTTCTCCAGACTCATCCATGTTGCTACAAATGGCAGATTTCATTCTTTTTATGGCTAAGTAGTATTCCATGGTGTATATATACCACATTTTCCTTATCCAGTCATCCGTCAATGCAGCAATCCCACTGCTGGGTATATATCCAGAGGAATGGAAATCATCATGTTGAAGGGACACCTGCACTCCCATGTTCACCGCAGCTGTGTTTACAATAGCCAAAATATGGAACCAATGTAAGTAAGGTTTTCTGGAGCACAGATGTATCCATTTGTTTACTTATTGTCTCTGTCATGTTTAGCTCTATTACAGTAGAAGTGCATAGTTGCAACAGAAAACAAATGGCCCACAAAGCATAAAGGCCCTTACAGAAAAAAATGCCAACCTTTGCAATATATTATTCTGAATTTACTACAGCCTGACTGTACAAGACAGAAACCAGAGGCTGAAAATAGAAGGGGCCTCTATCACTGTTACACCTAAACACAGTAACAGAATTTTTAACTTCTATCCCTGAAACCAAGGGTTCTTCTGGTTTAGAGGTCCAGGTTCCAGGGACAGAATTGCTTCCATCCAGTAAATAAAACATGGAATAACTTCTATTGAATAATAAATTGAAATTGTCTCTCACAGGCTTTGGCTTCTCCCACCACTGAATGAACAGGCTAACTAGAGGGTTACTTCCTGCCTTAGGTAACTGATCCCAATTACAGAAAGGAAATTGGGTTGCTGTTACACAAACGGAACATAGAGAGACTTGTCTATAACTCAGGGGATGCACTGGCCACCTCTTAGTAACTTCATGTTCAATAATATGTGTTAACAGAAGAACTCAGCAATCTAATAAATAAGAGCATCATAAACTGAGATCCTTCAGGAATGGTTTCTTTCACTCAACCAGGTCAATGGTTGGGTCATCCAGTCAGGTAAAACACCAGATGCTGAATGTTATTATGGTGAACTGGAGAACAAGCATAACATGCAATGAGTGGTGAAAGAAAAAAGCAATAAACATCAACCATGATGCCATGATCTGCTGATTGTTATAGAAGCTAGGACTTTAACACCAAAACAGCAAGACAGATAGAGAGACAGTTGTTTTTTTTTTTTTTTTTTTTTTTCCTTTTTTTTATTATCTTCATTTTACAGATGAGGAAACTGAGGTCAAGAAAGGCCACAAAAATTGCCCAAGGTCACTCAGTGATAAATGAAAGAGGCAGAATTAAAAGCAAGATGAAAATCTATGCTTGGAACTACCATTGAGCTGACTATCCACCTTAAGTGAGCCTCCTTATTGTCCTCATCTCTTCTTTTGCTATTTGATATGTGTAGCAACCAGGAACATCAGGAAAAAGTCATATTCAGACCTAAAAGGGAGTGCTGTGTGGATCTCTGAGATCCTGGACTTGAGATGAATGTAGTAATCCATAGAACTTCACCTCTTCTTTGGGGGACAGGGTGACAACATCTTTATTTGTCTGAAGAGTGGTTACACGATGTTAAGGCAAAATATTACACTGTTATTACATGATAGTTAAATATAGAGAGAAGAGTGAGAATGGATACCGAGCAGCAAAATGGGTGGACTGGGCTATTTCCTTTCCTTGAAGATTCATTCCTACCCTTCTGCTCAGTTCGGTATTGCAGGGGACTATTTCCTGAAGAACTAATTTCCCAGGTTCCCTTGCCAACTGGATGAAATTGTCCGTGGATGGTATTAGAGAGAGGCAGGAGAAAATTTCCAGGCAATGCTTTCTATCTCACTGTACCAGAGGCTGATCCTCCTCCACGGTTCCAACTAGGCTATAGCTGTAGAGTCCAGGGACTGGGGCCACCATTACTCTTCTGGTTTCTCCAGTAGTAAGTGGGCTAAAAACCTCCATTCTTTCATAAAAATCTAGTTTGTCTCATCACCAAATTGTCTTTTCAATTCTTTCAACACTAGTTGAAACTAGTTCCCCATACTTAATTTCCTCTCTTTAATACCTGGCATGGACTCTGTTTCCTGCCTGAGTCTGACTAATATGAGGAAATAACATTAACTGTGACTGAAATATACAGTAAACTTGTTGATGTATGCATCCACTAATACATTCCTATACCTTCCAATATTATTAATACAAGATTATCTCTAATTTTTCCATTTAACTACAAATAGTTTCCAGAATTTCAGACTAATTCTTCATCTGTGTCCCTAGTATTTATAAGCACATTTGGCAAAAAGTTGCTATATAATAAATGTTTGCCAAATTAATAAATTATTTCTTCAATGCTTATTGGATAAAGAGACAAAATGAGTTCATTAGCTTATATTTGTATTTATTGACAAAAACATATTTTAAATCTCTGTGTAAATGTTTTCCAACCCTACCCCTAACATTTCATAACATTCGTCCTCTTAAATGAGTCACCCCAAATCTGACTCATCATCATTCTCCTTAAGACCAAGTAGTATCTCTCCCATAAAATCATTCCTTATCTGCCAACCCCCATCCTTTTTTCTCCCACTTTCACTGTCACACTACACATTAAGTAGAAATGTGGAATTGTTCATTTAGGTGCACCCAGATGCATTCTGCACAATTTTATAGCTATATATTATCATATATTTTAACAAAATACTTTCATGTTTGATTTTTCTAAGGAAATTAGGAGTACCTTAGAAGTATGAATCTATTTACTATTGTTGTCCCTGTGCCTAGTTCAGTGTTCAAAATAGAGTAGTTAATCAATGAGTATATGGTGAATTGATAAATGACTTTCATACTCTTCTTGGATTAGATATCGAAATATATTTATTTGGTTCAGATATGCAGTATTGATAAATGCAAATCATAATGATGCATTTATTAAATGTTTGCAGAAAGTATATGCAAACTAATAAAAAGTGCCATTATAATTTTCTTGCTCAATACAAAAACTACCAATCTGAAACTATGGCTTTTTGAAGTAAGCCCTTATCTTAAAAAATACTTATCTTTTACTTGGTACTTTATAACAACTTGAGCACTTGTTTTTTAAAAATGGTATTTTTTCTTTCTGGAAGTTAGAATCATTGTTACAAACATAATCACATTTGTCATATTAAATTTAATTATAATTTATAACATGGAGATTAGGAAACAGAGAGGTCAAAGGATTTTACAGTGGCACATATGATCACTGGTTGTTAAAGTATCATTTTCCATAATGTTTGATTTTTTATGTTCTGGAAGATTCTGCTTTTATACCTCCAGATTATGATGAAGGAACACACAATTCATCTATCAATCCTGTACCAACAGAATCTACTGATTCTTCTAACGTTCATGGGTTTGGGGATTTGTATTTTCCACTTCATTCGTTGTATTCTTCTCTATGGTTTAAATGTGTGTGTCCCCTCCAAAATTCATGTTGAAACCAAATCCTTAATGTAACAGTATTAAGAGGTGGGGCCTTTAGGAGGTGATTAGTCCCTGAGGGCCCAGCTCTCACGGGTGGTATTAATGCCTTATAAAAGGGCTGGAGGAAACTAGCTAGTCAGTCCCCATTTGGCCCTTTCACTCTTCTGCCATGTGAAGATGTAGCAAGAAGGCCCTCACAGGACACCAGACAGTACCACCTTGATCTTGGAATTCCCAGTCTCCATAACTGTGAGCAACAAATGTATACTGCTTGTGAATTACTCAATATAAGACATATATCAGTAGAAATGGACGAAGACACTTTGTTATATACAAACTTGGCTCTTGTGATTATTACTTCTGTTTTTTGAAACATTCTTCTCCATCATGGCACAGAATAGGAGTGAACTTACTTATCTCTTGAAGTTAGGCATGATTTTGTGACTTGCTTTGGCAATAAAATGTCAGCAGAAGTGCCTTTTATCACTCTTGGGAGGAATATTTTGAGCAGCAATGAATGATTTTCCATCAATTTTCTTCTCTGTCATAGTAAACAGATACTGAAGATGGTCTCTAAATGTGAACAGAATGGAGCACAGCCCTCTGTTGAATACATAGCACAGTTTTATGTCCTTGAGATCTGGGGTTGACAATTACTTAGCCTTATTAAATACTTTTGCTGGTCTATTTCTTATGATTGAGTTTTGAAAATTATTTTTTTACCTACTGCAGTAGTTTTCAACCCTGTTTTAAACATGGCATCATTTATTTTCTTCAAATAAAATTTTATGCCAGATAATAACACATGAAATTGGAGCTATTCAGGTGAATAGGCTGAAGGTCTTGGTTGCCCAGCGTCCACTGGTCCTCCCATCCTCATGAACTGATTTGTCCAGGACTACCTCTGTAATTCCACCAAGACTCAGTTGAACACAATTGAAAAACTGAGTTGGAAGTCAGGAGACTTTGGCTTAATCACAATTAGTAATTGATGATACATATACTTTCTCTGTATATTATCTCTATTCCTAAACTTTCAAACATATCTCCAAAAGCCTATTTTCTTACAAACAGGATATACATACTATAGGAACGATTCCCAAATCCTGCCTCATAATGTTTGTACAAAAACCTTTAAATAGAGGGGTTAAAAAAATTTGGCTTTATGTGTGTGTGGGTATGTATATCCATTTAATAGATGCTATAGAACAGTAAGAATATATAATGAGATGGCACATTTATGGCTCTGGTCAAATGGATTTTCTGAATCATAAAGTCCTATGAGGATACAAAGTGTTACTATTTTAATTAGGATAATGCATTTAGAGAGAACACATTTAAACACTATTTTTTAAGATGATGGGCTGAGTTCTTTCCCTTAGGAAAAGAAAACCAAATGATTTTGGCTATTTTTCTCTCTTAATGTGCACAAAAAGACTAAAAAAGCTGAGAAATATTAGGAAGGGTAGAAAACTAGCAATGAACAAAAGCTTATCCTACTGTAAAATTATGGAAAGGCCCCATCTGCAATCTTCTGTGGAGTGATTGCTAGTGAAATGAAAGATATAATGTAGACCAAAAAAGCTCAGGAAGGTGTAATTTAAATGGCCAAGATGACTAATGCCTTCATGAAACACTAGAAGATTATGACTCTTCAGTCTGAGAAAATGAATGTGGAGAGAGCAATAATTAAAACTGGTCTCTGAGGCCTTTGTAGCTCAAAAAAATCTTGAAAGAAATGACTAAATAACAATGGTATCTAAAATTTATTGTACAATAAGAATTTACCAGATTCTGTTTTGGGGGCTTTATATATGTCTATTTATTTAATCCGCAAAATAATTGTATGAAGCAGGTACTATTATTTTCCCATCTTTATAGATGAGAAAACTGAGGGTGACCTAGTCAACTAACATAACACCATGTTTAAAAACTGGGCTATCCTCTGAATTCTTATGCTACAGATAATGGAATGCTTTCAAATTGAAATGTATATAAGATTCTCCTAGACTGTTTGTTAAAAGTTTAGATTCCTGACCCCATTCCAAGCTATTCTAATTCACTGTATCTGGGATGAAACCCAGAAAAAGGCATTTTAAAAACATGACAGGTACTAATGCAAGTGTACCCATGACCCAGTCTTTGAAAAATACAAGATTGGTAGAGAAGTACTTTGTGGAAATCCATGCAATGGATACATGACCTTCATCGAATTATTTAAACTCTTTAAAACTCACTTTCCTAGTCCATAAAAATATATATAATAATAGGAATTTTTTTTTTTGTCTTTTTTTGTGACCGGCAAGGGGATCGCAACCCTTGGCTTGGTGTCGCCAGCACTGCGCTCAGACAGTGAGTGCACCAGTCAGTCCTATATAGGATCCAAACCGGAGGTGGGAGCGTCGCTACGCTCCCAGAGCCGCACTCTCCCGAGTGCGCCACGGGGCCGGCCCAATAATAGGAATTTTGATATTATTAAATTTTAGAAAGACTAAATACATTAACCTTTAAAAGTACTAATCATGGAATAATTTTTAAATATTAGTTATTACTTTTAAGCAAAATTGATATGGCTGTAGAATAGTCATAATTATTCTACTGCATAAAATTGCTGCTACTTCTTACATAAACTTTAAAGCAACATAAGCATCTTAATTTTTCATACAAATTTGCTTAATTCATATCTGCCTCATTCTTTAACTTAGTAGTTTCATGTCCTTTTTTTTTGTTTGTTTAATTCAACCTTTTTATCCGTATAAAACTTCCCTTGACTGTTTCAGTTGACAATAATCACTAGATAGATGCCATTTATGGAATCCCTCCTATATGCTGCCAGTCACTATGTTAGTCAATTTCCATGCTTTTAATCCACATAAGGTAAGTACTAATATCTAAGGTTTATAGGAAAGTCAAACATTGTGCCTTAAAAAGAGGTAGACAAAGCATAAGCTGGAAACATAATCAAGTTCTATCTATAAAGTTATGCTTAGTTTACTATACTTGCACCATAGATCACCCAGCACTTTACCATCTTTACAACTCTTTGGAGCTTACAATTTTCTCATGATATTGCTGAACAACTTTCACACATATTTATAAATTTTAAGAATTGCTGCATTTTATGAGTAAGTTCAAAGAAACTGATAAATCACATAAATTATTTTTATCCTCAGAACTACAACAAAAATTGGATACATTTATTCTCCCAACCCTCAAGGTGTTAAAGTTAGTAGTTGTAGGATACGATGATTTGAACCCAGGTATATCTGGTATCACAGTCCTTCTTTTCCTCCATACTTGTTTAATAATTTAGTCATGTATTAAATAATTATTTATTGGGTGCTTACTTGGGGCTGGACTTTTCTAAAAGCTTGGAATACTCATAGAGCAGAAAATTCCCTGCCCTTATAAAGTTTGTATTCTTTTGAAATGTGGACTCCCATTTCTTTGACTTCATTGTGATCTCTTTGAGGGTAGAGGCCAAATAGTAGACCAAGAGAGCCAATTGTAAATTTTCTCCAACAGACCTGCCCAAAGCATATTTATTGACTGAGTAATCTTATATTTGATTAATTCGAATGATTGGAACACACTATTTGTTTGGCTAGGTTAGTGGTTAGCTTTATTCTATACCAGGGATTCAGAATAATCCCTTCATCCAGATTGCCCCCTTATGAGGAGGAATGAACACATCAGTGCTCTCATAATAGTTTTTCATTCTACTAAGAAACATATTCATCCCACTGCATTACAATTGATTGTTTGTTGTCTTTATTATTATTATTATTTTAAATTGAACTTTGAGGTCTTTGAAGCTGAGTTTCATTTTATTTTTAATTTTTGTATACAAATTTTAATACATATCTGGCAAATAGCAGGAAGTAAACAAATTTCTGTTGAACTGAAGGGAAAAATTTCACATAGTAAGTGATCTTATGAATGCATGGCATTCTCTAAGGGAAGATCTGTACAAAAGCATGCATAAGAATTAGTATAAATTGAACAACTCACACAAGTAGAATAAACCCATCCAAGATGTGAGTAGTGAGAGGACTTAAGCTTAAGTTTTAACTCTGCCACTTATCTGTATTTGATCTGAAAAAAATCATCTAACATCACTAAACCTCAGTGGCTTTATCTCTAAAACTCATATGATACTAGATAATGCCAGATTGTTTTCAAACTAAAATGAGACGTGTGCATTACAAAGATATGTCACTATATGTGAAAGTAACAAGATATAATAATGCCTCCTCTTGGATTATCAACATATTCTTATATAAAAGATTAGTGTACTTTAGTGACTTAGAAACTAAGCTCTCAATTCCAAAGGCTGAGATTAAATTCTAACTCTATCATTTTATAGAAGTGTGATCTTAATCATAATTTAAAATATCTTTAAGCCTCAGTTTCCTCAACTGGAAAAAGGAAATACTATTAATTGTACCTCACCAGTATATAATGATGCTATCAAGGTCAACAAGAACATACATTGGGGAAAAGACTGACTCTTCAATAAATGGTGCTGGGATAACTGGATATCCATTTGTAGAAGAATGAAACTTGATCTGTACTTCTCACCATATACCAAAATCAACTCAAAATGGACTAGAGACTTAAATATAAGGCTGAAACTTTAAAACTCCTAGAAGAAAACATAGGAGAAATGCTCCAGGATTTAGGACTGGGCGATAACTTTATGAATAACACCCCAAAAGCACAGGCAACAAAAGAAAAAATAAATAAATGGAGTTATATCAAACTAAAAAGCTTCTACACAGCAAAGGAAACAATCAACAGTGTGAAAAGACATCGTGCAGAATAGGAGAAAATATTTGGAAATGAAGCATCTGACCAGGGATTAATATCTACAATATACAAATGGCTCAGGCAACATTAGAGAAAAAAACAAATAATACAAATTAAAAATGGGCAAAGGAGCTGAATAGACATTTCTCAAAGGAAGACATACAAATGGCAAACAAGTATATGAAAAAACGCTCAGCATCACTAATCATCAGGGAAATGCAAACCAAAACCACTTTAAGATATCACCTCACCCCAATCAGACTGGCTATTATAAAAAAGACAGAATAACAGATACTGGCAAGGATGTAGAGAAAGAGGAACACTTCTGTACTTTTGGTGGGACTGTAAATTAGTACAGCCATTAGGGAGATCAGTATGGAGGTTCCTTAAACAACTACAGATAGAACTTCCATATGATCCAGCAATCCCACTCCTCGGGATATATCCAGAAGATTGGAAAACATTAGGTTAAAGGGATACATCCAATCCCATGTTTACTACAGCTCTATTTAACAACAGCCAGGTGATGGAACCAACTTGAATGTCCATCAATGGATAACTGGATAAAGAAATTGTGGTATATATACACAATGGAATATTACTCTCCCATAAAAATGAGTGAAATTTTGCCATTTGCATCAACAAGGATGAGTATTATGATTCTGGACAAAATTATGTTAAGTGAAATAAGCCAGACAAAGAAAAAGAAATACCACATCTTCTCACTCATAAGTGAGAACTGAATCCATAAATAAGCAAATGAACAATAAAGAGAGACAGAGAGAAATAGAGAAAGAAACAACAATCACAGTAATATTTTGTACTTTTAGAAAACCAGAGGTGGAAAAGGGAGGGGGAAAGGGTGGGGGACTAATGAGGAATTTATCAATGGACACAAAGAATGATTGCCTATTGTAATAATGAATAAGCTAACTATACTGAATAGCTAACTATAGCTAACCACTATACATTGTACACAATTATTGAAAATCAACATTGTATCCCACATGTATGTATAATAAATTTTCTTTAAAAAAAACACTGAAATTAAAAAAAGACATTCATTCAAACATAAATTAAGACCTAATAAATTAATCACTAAAATTAAAAAAATTGGAAAATATTTTTAAAATTAATAATACCATGGTTTGAACTTAAACCATAGAATAATTCAATTTCTTATTTATTTTTTAGAAAGATGTACATATAAACATTATTTAACACATTTTCAGACGCCGCACTAGAGGAGCATGAAGAGTCTAAAAAATTTTACCTACTTCTTCTAATTTGACTATTTGTGTGATGTCAATCACCATAAAGTTTTTAGTTTATAATCTTTAATGATATGCAATTGTTATATAGCAGTTGCTCCAGAGGAACTATATTTGCTTTTTCTGTTTGATTTAAATATAATCAGACACTTAAAATATAGATACGGTCACTACCCTAACTCGAAAGTTAATTGAATATTGAATGATTTTTCTTCGAACCATGAAAATTATATAAAACACAGTAAATATTGCTTTACTATTTACTGATATTTAGTAATTTGAGCAAAAGTGTAATTAAGGCTTTGATTCTAATGCTTTTCTCACTCTTGCTAAATATGCCAGGACATGCAAAATCTGCATTTGGTTTCCCTTACACATACTGAATGTATTTCATATATTTTTTTAATGTTTTCTTATGATCTATTTTCTCACCAATCTCCACATGCCTGATGGAAGATATAAAAAAGCTATTCCATATGCATTTTGTAAAATATGTTGAGTGGAGAATATTGGGCATGAAACTGTCTACTTAGAAAAAAAACATGAGCAGAACAATTGCACGATTTTTCCAGAATGGCAAATTATAGGTAATAGGTCCCTCTGGCTTTAAATTTTCAAATTTAAAATTCATGTGATATAAAATTTAGTAAACAGTTGCACTTTTGCATGATTGTCTTACTATTGGCTTTTGAAGATAATCATGTGTTACTAGAGGTATACTTTCTAAAGCAATTTATAATAGAGCTATGACAGATAGTTAAGAATTATGCAAAAGACAAGAGTAAAATGTTTACTAAATTATTAATTTATAACATATTCACTAAATAACTACCATCAAGAATTTTAAGCCCTTAAAATTAAAGGAACATATTTAATAAGTTTTAGTAAGCATAAATTAATAAAGCAAACAACACACTGAGCACTTTTGTTAATGGGATTAAGATTTAGAATTAAATTTAGATCCTAATCTTTTTGCCCAATATGACTTAAAGAAAATGAAAAATTGAAATAATATTTCCTATAATATACAATGTTAGTGTTGCTCACCATGTTCTAGGCTTCATAATAAATGTTTTAGTTGATACTCCCAACAACCCAAGAGAAGATATTATTATTGCCTTTTTACAGATGAGAAAACTGAAGTGGAAAGCATTAATGAAGCTATGCAAAGTTATACAAAAGTAAGCTGCCAAAGTTGAGATTTAAATTCTGATCTCAGATGCAAAGCTCTCTCTCACTATTTAAAGGTCTTGCTCTATGACCTGCCCTTGAGGTCATCAAGTCCTCCAAGGAATGCCACAAAGAGCAGGAAGTCTAACAATAATAAATAATATATAATAATTAAGGTCTTTAGTAGAATAGCTATTAGGTTTTCCAATATAACCAAAATATTTTCATATTGTTAAACTTACTACAGCATATTGTTAAAATTACTACAGGATATTGGTCTAAGAAGCAGCAAGAAGAATAAATGATCTATATGTTACTTGTGGTTACATAGTAATCCTTAATGAATTTTAATATGATCTCTTGAGAAACTAATCAATTAGTACTCCTCAGTTACCTAACTAAAATCATGTTAATTATATAACATTACATGACAAAAATTGTCTGTATTCTGGAGACCTTTCTCTTTACATTATGCTGAAATTAACTTATAAATACTTTAAATAGTCAAATGTTAATAATAATACCCATGCTTAATCACTATTGGTAATGGATGAAATTATAGTAATTTGGACTAGGATGGTCACAGTGGAAAAGTAAATAACAGTGAAACAGAAGAGGTATTTGATGAGACTTGATAAAGGATTGACTACAGAGGATGAGGAAAAGGAAGTTGTAAATGCTGACTTTTCAATTTCTGATACATAAAACGGGAGGAACAATGGAAATACTGAGATGATATATGAGGTGCCTTTAAATAAATAGGTGATAATGCCAACTAAGGGATGTCTATATCCATCCGCACTGAGAGGAAAGATTAGGACTAGAAATATACATGCAGTCTTTCTAAGCTGCAGAAGTTCATGAGGAATGTGTGCATATGGCTAGGAAGATAATGTAAAGTGAGAAGAGAGGAGACTTAGGCCAACCCAAGAGGAATTTCAACATTTAATAGCCAGATAGCAGAGGAAGAGCCTACAAAGTAGATGACCTAGGAGATACCAGAGATTTAGAAGGAAAAATGACACAATTTCATTGATGTAGAACAATGCTGATGAAAATTCAATGCCTGAAATGTTCATTTTATTTATTACATAGAAGCTTTCGTATTTATGCTTGTTTACAGTTTAACATATTAATGTATGTTCTTGTCATTATTTTAAATTTTAAAATGTTCTGTTGGACAGACAAGTAGTTGATAACATCTATAAATTCTACAGCTCCTACACGTTAATAAATTGAATTCAATGAGAAAAATTTTAATGAAGAAATTAAGGATACAGGTCTTTAAAGTTTAATAATTTCAAAACAATTGTTTTATGTAGGCTCAAGTTTATCTTTGAAAGAATTTGCAAATTACTTTAAACAGCTTCAATATAACATTATCTCTTGAAAGCTAAGAATGGACATAACTTAATTAGCTTAAGTAAAAAACATAAGTAAATTAAATTAATTAAAATAATTTACAAAGGTAAAGATTACATTTAAGAATCAATTTTCTTTTTGCAGTTCTTAAGTATATTTTTATGTAAGTTACATTCATTTCATGTTCTTGACCTAAGTACAGTTTAAATACACAGAGTCGTTACTATGAAAGTATGCCAAACATGTCATGATTAAGAACAATAACCAAGTTACTTTTGAGTTATATATAACTGAAATCTATGAAAATCATGTTTCAATCAGAATAAAAACTTATAATTTATTGTCCAACTGAGAGTTGACTCAATGTTGAAAAAAATTACTTCGTAATCAGCTTTTATGTGGATTTCTAAGTGTGTGGGTACATGTGAATGCACAGGCACACATATACATCTTAGTGTTTTCTCACATCAATTAGGTGAATAGTTGAAATATTTATCATACTATTATAAATGAAAATTAAAACTGAAATCTGTGTTGAGATTTTGAATTAGAGTTAATAACATCTTTCTTCCCCCCTCTTGAATTAAGAATTAATTAAAATAGAAGCACAAGGCACAAAGAAGTTGAGATGAAAACATCAGCTTTATTACTGAAAGGACTTTTAGAGAATTCGCTTTAAATCTTCAGCATAAAAGGCTTGCTAACAGTTCAAACTAGAATTAAACATATTTGAATAGACCTAAAAAAGTCAAGGCTTCCCCTGGAAACCTTCATACTGAAGGCACACAAATTTGTGATTTTTGAGGCTGGCATCCAAACAAAGAGGGAAAAGAGAGATTATTTGAATATATATAATTGCTTCTATCAAATTAAGCAAATAGTTCAGTACTCTGCCTATGGAGATAAGCAATAAACGCATGTAGTCCTGTCAGGTAGACCATAACAGATTCTCATTTTGCTATTCCCTCATGTTATATTTTTAATATGATGAAATTCTTCCATTCTAGAAGAAAAAATAAATTAGACTAGTAACAGACTAATAAGTAAAGACTGTTATTGATACAATAAACTTAAATTTCAGCAAGTTCATGTGGCCAATGAGAAAAAGTGGCAAAAAATACATTTGCAAAATGCAGAATGATTACATTTGACCATAGAGAGAATTTACTTGCAAATCTTTTATTTTTAACACACCCATCTCACTTATACCAAAAAAAAGTGTGTGTGTATGTGTGTGTGTATGCATCACTACTGTCAATCTGATATTTGCTTAACCTCAGTTTTAATGTTCGTCTAATGTGGCCTATAACCTGAATGCCAACAAAAAGTATCAAATATTTGAAAAATGCTTCTAGTGTGAAGGGATTCTTATTGGCCAAACCAATATGCTTCATCTTAACAGGGTATTTAGTTTTCACTGCAACTTCTGATAACAAGGAGAAGCCACTAAGTATTCTTGCCTCTTCTTTACACCTTTCTCCTTTGCTTTCATTTGCCAATGTGATTTCAGGTATCTTAAAATATAAACCAGGAGCAATTGATGCTCTAAAAAGAATATAAGAGCCAGTTTCAGTCCAAACTGAAATTACATGATTTTTGCATAGAAATTATCAAGATTTGAATTTCTAACTTGTATCATGAACGGACACCAAATATCAGAAACTGGGGGGGAAATTGAGATTAGAAGTACATGAAAGGCAGAAATGCTGGTAGAAAACAAGGATTCTGGTTTCCTTGCCAACTTGTAATTAAGAGGAACCTCTTTATACCTCACACAAGTCACTTTCTTGGCCCCTGCTCCCCTCCCACTCATTAGGTTTTTTTGTTTTTGTTTTTTGTTTGTTTTTTTTATGACAACAGAAAAATCATACAGAATGCTGCAGAATTCAAAGTCTCCTAGATCTCTTCTTTGCATCTATCTCTCTTAATATAACTGAAAAAGTATGAAAGTACTTTACAAGGATCAACCCTAAGCCAGTGAAATTTTAGAACAGCCTGCCTGACTGTACAGTACTTTTATATTTTTCAGTTATATTAAGAGGGATAGATGCAAAGAAGAGATCTAGGGGACTGTTGAATTCTGCAGTGTTCTGTGTGATTTTTCTTGTGAGGTAGAAAGAGAGGACATAGAAACTGGTATAAAATTGTTGTAAAATATAGAAGAAGGTAGAGCTGGAAGACAGAGCTTAATGATGACAATTAGAGAGAAAGTCCCTGGGAATTTGTTTTCCAGTTGCTTGAGTGTCCAAATAGACTTCATGTGTCTGTCTAGGGAATAATCAGAGGTTGTTTGCATGGTAAGAGGGCTCTCTGGAGGCTCACCAATTTTTTGGCAATTGTTTCCTATGAAGTGAAATGAGCTGATTAAATATCAGTAGAGATGTACTTTAGTCTTTTCGAAAGTGGACCAATCTGCAGTAGATTTTACATGAAGCATTTCCTCCACACTTCCCCACTGCCCTGCTCAGTTCCTTCCCTTCCTCTCAGCTGCTTGGCCATACAGAAGGCAAGAGGTGTGCTTCACTTTAGTACAGAGTCTCAGCCCTTTAAATCAGGAGGCTCTGCCTCAATCTGCTTCTATTCAGGTATTAGCTGATCAGGTCTGTAAATCTGACAGTCAACAGTTTATTAGGAAATCTTCCAGCCTTGTTGAAACTCCTTCCAGGAGATACATTTATTCAAGCTGATAGCCTGAGTGAAGAAATAAAATATGGTGTTATAACAACAGCTATTGGCTTAGTTCATCTAAAATTAATTTGCTAATTTCCTGCTTGGCAGGGACATCATAATTTGCTTATGCTTTAGCAAGATGCCTGCTGGTGTTAGATAAAATGAATATATACCTCATATGAGCCTGCTCATCTTTCTGCCATGAGACATTTACTCATTCATTCAAAAGTAGTTTCTCAATACCAAGCATAGAGCTACACACCTGGGAGTCAACAGTGAACTTGACTGACATTACCCCTCTCCATAGAACTACTCTGGCAAATGATGTAAATTTAAAATTTTTAAACAAGTAACAACAATAATTCAAAATTCTGGTAAATGTTATGAGGGAAACAGAAAAGAGACTAAAATAGAGGATAACGGAGACCATTGAGGACCTCCTTTAGATAGAGAAACCCCAACTAGTTCCTTGGGAGGTAACATTTAATCTGAGAAGTGAAAGAATAATGAATTTGTTGGCTAAGAGCAGAGTCGGCATAGGGATATTCTAACATGTACCCTGATGTAGTCACAGGAAAGTACTATGCCCCATAAAAAGCCCAAGAGTCTTGATGCATTTCTGACTAATAGAAACAGGCAAGTGTTTTCATGCTACAGGAGTTATACACTAGAGTTTTTAGATATTGTGCACATTTCCCATCTTATTCTTGGGCCAAAGCCTATACCACAAAGTCTTGTTTCCGGCCAGATGTCAATCCCACCACCAATAGATTACAAACAATTCTCACTAAGGAATTAGGTAACAATGACCTAACATTCTGGGGTTTTTATTTTTTAAGAGTGGACACAAGTAGAACATAAATCCATCAAGATGCAAAGGAATTAAGCTCTAATGGCCCACCCAGCAGAAGAGTGGGTTTAGTAGGTCATGCCCACCCACCATTACAGTAGCTAGTTTTATAAATTTTTCCCTATTAGCATACTTATGAATTGAGACTTATCCACTGTGAAAAAAGTAGAGTACCATTGATTATTTATTTATTAAAAAATGTGTTTGTCGGGCCGGCCTAGTGGCGCACTGCTACAGTGCACCACTTGGGAGCGCGGTGGCGCTCCCGCCGAGGGTTCGGATCCCACATACAGACCAGTTCCCGCTCACTGGCTGAGCGAGGTGTGGGAGCAACACCGAGGGTTGTGATCCCGTTGCCGGTCCCGGTCCGGTGCGGGCGCAACACTGAGGGTTGCGATCCGTTGCCAGACACGAAAAAAGACAAAAAAAAGGAAAAAAAAATGTGTTTGTGTTCTAATTTGAGTAGATAACTACACATACACACACAGATCGATGTCTGCAGTGACTAGGCCGTATTCTTAAAATTGCTTCCTTTCCTGTTTATTCAATTCAAGCTTTTTTTTTTTTTTCACAATCATTAGTCATTAAATTTGAGAATAAGGTTTTTGTTTCTAAAATCAATCTCTATGTTACTTCTCTCATGGCAAAACTAATTCCATGGGTGTGCTGTCTTATGGCTATTAGCTTGAGTAGAGGACACTTTGTTTTGCTCTGTCAATCCTTGACTATTGCTAAATTATTAAATAAATTACATTATTACTCTGAATCGTTTGACACATTGCCCCATAATCATTTAATGTATACAAATTTAATATGGCTTATGATTCAATAAGTAAATACAGGTCATTTAGGAATGTGCGTGCTCAGTAGCATTTGCTTCAATAAAATGTTTTAAAACTATTTTTTCAAACACTTAGGGTTTGGCAAAACATAAAATACTTTGGCCAAGTACTCTTCCTCCCAGTTTTAAGATTTCAAGGGAAATTTAATTCATATGTTTCTGGTATATTTACATTTACCTTTTTTAAATGGTGTTTTGTAAGAGTTCTGTGAGGTCCAAGAAGTCAGTAATCAGTTTATAAAGTGTTTTAAGTTTCCTTTATATTGAACCAGTTGAATAAATTTTCTTTAAAATAATAAAAATAAATAATTATTCATAAGTTTACCTCAAAATATAATATTTTAGAACACTTACTGTATTAAAACTATGTAAAAATGCATGTTATTGCCAAATAAGTGTCAATAATCTGCTATTAGCTGCCACCCAAGCATCCCCGTTTAGGGCTATGCTGGAATATAGCAGAAGAAACCCATTAATATCATTCCAGGGTATGAAACATCTGGTCTGTTTGATGATCAAGCTAGCTACAGAAAATAAACTTCCTAAACGCTTCTGGAAGTAGGTGACTCACTAACCATCTCTTAGCCCTCCCATTTACTAAGTGTGACTTTAGATAAGCCACTTAACTCCTCCCCATCACTCTAATTTTCTTTTAACCTGAAAAAGGGTGATAATATGGAATTAATTTTATAGTGTTACAGTGAGAATGAATAAAATAATAAGGGTAAAGGTATAAGGCATTCAGAAGTGTGTCTGCATATAGTAAGTGCTCAATAATAAAAGCAATAGTTATGTGCATTTGACTTGTTTACTTATAATAGCAGTTTCAACTAAACTGCCTTTAGTTAGATGCCCATTAGTTAAAGACCATTTTTGTTTATTTTTTTTTAAGTGATTCATGGTAAAAATAAATAGCGCAAAAGAAAATAAGCTAGAGTCAGGCAAAAAATGAGAGCTTTCTAGTTTTCATTTCTACTGTAGTGTTGGTTAATGACAAGAACATGGGGCTAGGAAAAGGCAAGCGTTCCCTTTCTCTGATCCATTAGCTGTATGATTGGAGAGAAGTTACTTAACCTTGCTGGGCTCCAGCTGCAGCTGCAAAATGATGTTGCTAGACTAAATAACCTCAGCTTTCTCCCAGCTTTTGAAGAGAATAGTTCTATTGTTTACCCCAGCATTGAAATAGGCTCAGAATTGATCAGAAAATTAAGTAATGATAATTACTGTTTTCTAAATATATGTAGTTAGGGACACCATAACTTGTTTAAGCTTTAGAAATATGCCTGCTTTGAAAGATACAATGAATATACAACATGTATGAGCCTGTTCATCTTTCTGCCACCAACCGTTTACTTATCCACTGGTTCAAAAGTATTATTCAATGCCAAACACAATGCTAGGCATTGGAGAGGTGACTGGGAATTTGACTAACATTATGCCTCTTCACTTTCTAAAATATACTGGAACAAGAAGTCCAAAATAAGTGCATCTAAACGGATCCATGTATGAAAGCAGGCTTTACACTCATGTTTTCAAAAATTTGAAATACAGAAAGATAAATATATAATTATAAATATCTGCAAGGAACAGATTTGGAAAATCTGTGTCATATTAATCCATTTTGCTTTTGCTTTTTCTCATTTTTAATTCAGAAAAACTTCAAAGAGAAGAGTTGGTATATTTTTGTTATCCATAAGTGTGAGCATTTTAAAACATACTTTTATTTCCCTGCTTATTATTTTTGTTATACGTTATCATTTTTCATCACTTTCTCCAGACATAATCTGATCACTTTGCAACTGGAAAAACAGAAGCAGAAGCATTTTCTGAGGTGGCCCAATATCAAGGAGAAATTTCAGGCCACAGTCAAAGCACCCATGGTCTATCAACCACTGTCCACAATCCATGCCATTGCTAATCATTACACAATTAATAATTAATTGTAAATGCCAATAAAGAAAATCTTACATGACAAGCAAAAGCAAATTGTCAAGGATCTGAGGATAGTAAGTACAGAGCTAAAACTGTCGCTAACTCATTTCTCTTTTACTCCACAAATATTTCCATTTCATCTCAAACATCTGTCTTTCTTTTCTCACACTATTGCCAAGATAAATTCAGGAGCATACCTTCTCAGCCAGATTGAGCCAGGCATGTAATCATGTTTAGATTTTAGAGTGAGGCACAAATGTCACTATTCTCTTCACAAACACCTTCCTATATTCCCGTCCTTGAACTTACCTCTCAGGTTAATAAAATAATCCTAACTTAATGCATATAGTATGGCTTTTGTCACTATATCACTCTGTGAAAATAAATTATCTCATTGTTGCCACCTTAAAAATACATTCTATATCAGTTATGTAACATTTGCCTCTCCTTTCCCTAGATAGTAGGGAATAGAAAAGTTTAAGAAATTAATCTGCTTTCCAGATGCTAACATTCTTGTTGAATGGAGAATGTTAGCATATGTGATGTGCTGAAAAGCAAGCTTCTGGGCATACATGCAATCAAGACTCAGAGCATAGTGATTTCTCTGGATCTGAGGATTAAGAATTACTTTTGAAAGTCCCCAAAGATGCCACACACAAGAACCCACAAATGTTTCTGATGCCCAGCGTCACAGTTCAGATTTTGCCCTCATGTGCTTTACCTTTCTCTGATCTCATTCATTCATATCTTCTGCTTGAGATGCTTGCTAAAGAAGCTTCATTACTATCAGGGACCATCTGGATAATTCTGACATCCAAATTATGATTGCTGGGTTGTAATAGTATGCAAATTTTCATTCTTCCAGATACCAGAATAGTGCTAGTTTGCATGCAGAAGTAGAGGGGTAAAGGTTTTCTCTGTGACTATTGTCACCATGGACTCCAAGCTCCCCTATGCCCAGATCTAACAAAAACCTTCTCTTGACAATACCTCCTGTCTCCCAAATTCAAAACAATATGTCCCACAAATATGAATGGCCTGGGAAAGCATGGGAAGGTAGGGGAAGAAGCTGTTGTTGATATGACCAGTTGTCTCCCAAAAGTCATGAGATACATCTCTTTACAGAATTTAAGATTGAGATTTAGATAAACTACGGAACTTCCTGAAAATTACATATCAGCTAAGGGGCAAAAGAATGTTTAAAACTAAGTATAATTATGATCAATATCACCTTCCTCAATTAAATTGGAAAGACTTTTTACACAATGATGAGTGCTAATTCAGTGATGCTTTATAGTGTTATTTGGAATCCAAACCAGTTCTTTTGCATGTATACCCAGAAGTGGAATTGCTGGATCATATGGTAATTCTATTTCTAATTTCTTGAGGAACTTCCATACTATTTTCCATAGTGGGTGCACCATTTTACATTCCCAACAAAAGTGTAGAAAAGACTCAACAACAAAAACTGTTAGATAAAATAACCATTGAATGACATAAACAAATTCAGGAAAAGTTGTAGGATACAAAATCAACATATGAAAATCAGCTGTATTTCTCTATGTTTACAATGAACTATTCAAAGATGAAAATAAGAAAACAATACCATTTACAATAGCATCCAAAAAATGCAATACTTAGAAATATATTTAATCAATGAGGTGAAAGACTTGTACACTAAAAACTATAAAACGACAAAACATTGATGAAAGAAATTAAAGAAGACACAAACAAATGGGAAAACATTCCATGCTCATGGATTAGAACATTTAAATTAACATTGTTAAAATGTCCATACTACCCAAAATGATAGAGTCTATCATTACTATCGAAATCCCAAGACATTTTTTACAGAAATTGACAATTCTCAACTCATACAAATCCCCCCAAAACCCCAAAAAGCTAAAGCAATCTTGAGGAAAAGAACAAAGCTTGAGGCATTACATGTCCTGATTTCAAATATGCTACAAAACAACAATAATTAAAACAGAATGATACTGTCATAAAAACAGACCAATGAACAGAATAGTGAGCCAAGAAATAAACTCACACATATATAGTCAGCTAATCTTTGACATGGGTGCCAATGGTACATAATGGAAAAAGAATAATCTCCTCAAAATTAATCTTGGAAAAAGTGGATATTTGCATTGCAAAAGGATGAAATTGGACCCCTGTCTTAAACTATACAAAAAAGTCAGCTCAAAGTAGATTAAAGACTTAAATGTAATCTCCAAAACTAAAAATCCTAGTAGAAAACAGAGGGAAAAACTTTCATAATACTGGTCTTGGCAATGATTTATTAGATATAACACTAAAAGCATAAGCAACAAAAACAAAAATAAACAAATGAGACTACAACAAACTAAAAATCTTCTGGACAGCAAAGGAAACAGTCAACAGAGTTAAAGGCAGCCTACGGAATGGGAGAAAATATTTGCAAACCATATATATGGTAAGGGATTAATATTCAAATTATATAAGGAAGTCTTATAAATCAATAGGAAAAAAAACAATAACAAATAATTTAAAAACTGAGCAAAAGATTTGAATAGACTTTTCTCCAAAGAAAACATTTAAACAGCCATACAGTTTATGAAAAGATGCTCAATCAGGGAGATGCAAATCAACACCTTAATGAACTTCCACTTCACAACCACTTGGATGGCTATTATCTAAAATAATAACAATAATAACAATAATAATAATAATAATAATAATAATAATAATAATAATAATAATAATAATAATAATAATAATAATAAATATTGGTAAGATACCAAATGTTGGTGACAGTGTGGAAAAACTCAAACTAATATTTTGGAGCAGACTTAACTCATTAGAATCACCACCAATGCAGATTCAATGCAATATTATTTCTTCTGTTGTACTGATAGTTCATTACCTATTTTGTATTAATTTTCAACTTATGGTTTTTCTTTTAGAACAATTTTTGTCTCAAAATAATTTGTATCATCTGATATATGTATGTATATGCTGAAAATTAAAATATTTTTAAACTAAATGAATTTATTGGGATATTTTATCTCCCTTAGCCACAGCTCTATAATCTATAAAATAAAGGGATTGTTTTAGGTGATTCATGAAAATTATTTTAAAACCCTACAACTCTGTAAAACCAATCATTCTTTTATTTAGATAAAATGTACATATTTATACACATACACACATTTATATACATAAATATATCATAGAGATGTTTGAATATGTTACTATCTCCTTACAATGTTTTTGCACAGTAGTTTTTGAAACAAAAACTAAATTTGCTACCAGAAAACTAATAAAGTATTTTGGAGAGAAAAACATAGTTTTATAGAACATTAAACCATGAATGTGGAAATTTACCTGTCTTTACAGCTATTCAATTTTAGAATTATGACAATAAAATTGTGCTTTTCAAGTTAATCAGATTTTTTAAAAACTTGTATTAATTCCATTAAAGTAATAATCACTAGAATGGAATGGAATGCAGCAATATAATTCAATTTTATTACAAAATTCTCTATTAATGTTATAAAATAGTTGTCTTTGATAGATTCATTTAGGTTCAGCACATCAGTGAAATATTAGCTTTAGCTGAAATGTAAAATGTTGCTAATTTATACTAAGAAAACAACATAGCAAGCACATAGATGTCTTCACTGAGCAGTCAAAGTGTAAAGCTTTGATTCAAGCACTATATATTTTTAAGCCTCATGATATAGCAGAACATGTCACAAGCTGAATTTAAAAGCAGAATCAGAACAAAGAAGAATTTAACCTCAGAGTGGATTATTACTTTGCTTTAATATTCAGGAATTTTAAATGCACCCACACTAAGTTTTCTCACTTGGCTTTCTTTAAATGTTATCAGTAACTATTCTTTCTTCCTACCTCTACTATATTTCACACATGAAAAACATTAACACAATGTATCATGTCATTCTTTTGCACTTTAGTCTTTCCACTTTTCATGCCTTTTTCAAAAATCTCCAGATGAGAAATTTTAGGCTGTCGGTGGACTTCTACCCAGAAATAAAAATCACGTGACTCATTTCGGAAAGCAATTTCCACTGACTCTCAGTATCTGGTTATGAAAAATAATCTGGATACGTTGGTTTTAACCCATTTTTGATGTTCAAAGAGGCACTTTTTGTTAATTGTGGATGTTTCATTTGTCAATTTTTGATTCTAAGTATCTGTACAAATTCAATTCAACTCAATAACCACTTACTGAATCCTACTGTATGTCAGAGAATTTACTATGGAAACATAGCAAAAAGAAATATAAACTCTGCCTTCAAAGCAATCAGAATTAAGCCTAGGAAACAGAAATGGAAATAACAATTAATTTCTTCCTTCTCACCATCCCCATGGCTTCATTTCCTTTCCTAGTCAATAAAATGAAAGACTACAGCCATTCTTTTTCTAACATTTTGTATTCTGATCTTCTTGCCTTTGTAACTCACAGACTTTACAATTTCTAACTTACATGATTTTGTCTCCTTTGCTCCTAAATCTGGGCTCTGAATGATGTTACAGAACACCACACAATGCTGGAGAACGGTGGCAGAACAACGCCAACTCTCTGATATTTCAGAGACTTCTCAAGCAATAATTTCCAGTATTGTTAACCAGTTGGCGCCCACCTTTAAAATTTTTTTTCACAAAAAATACATTTTATGTCTCTAGATAAAGCTTTTTTAATATCCACAAGTTCTCTATGCTACCTCACCTCTTAAAACTGATTACCCCTACATCACTGAAACAGTATTCTCCCAATTCTTTTCAATTCTCTCTTTCAACAACAGCCTAAGTTCTTTTAGGGCGGTATCACATTTGGGCCATGATAAGTGTTCAAAAATAAATGTTCAACCACCATTCTACTCTCTGCTTCTATGAGTTTAAACTTTTTTAGATTCCACATATAAGTGAAATCATGTGGTATTTGTCTTTCTGTGCCGGACTTATTTCATGAAACAATTTCTCCAGGTTCATCCACATGGTTACAAATGATTGCATTTTCTTCTTTCCTAAGGCTGTGATTACCATATTCTGGGGGGTGGGGAAATTGGGGAGATGTTGGTCAAAGTATACAAAATTTCATTTAGATAGGAGGATTAATTTCAAGAGCTCTATTGTACATCATAGTGCTTATAATTAACAATTCATTGTACAGTTGAAAATTGCTAAAAGAGTAGATTTTGTGTTCTCACCATGAAAATAATTATGTGAGATAATTAATATGCTATTTAGCTTGATTAACCATTCCACAATTATGGCTATAAAAATAATGATGTATATCATAAACATATACTATTTGGAACTATCAATACTAGAGAAAAGACTGCATTACACACCTAGTGGCATAGGTAAAACTTCAAAGACCAACCATACGAAATGCTGAAAAAGACAAGGAACAAGTGAAGCTCTCATATAGTGCTGGCTGGTGTGTAAAGTGGTACGCTCATTTAGAAAAACAGTTTAGTAGTTTCTTAAAAAGTTAAAGATAGACAGTCTACTACTAGGTATTTACCAAAGATAAGATGAAATATATATGCATACAAAGACTTGAAGATAAATAATCAATGCAATTTTATATGTAAGACCCATAAGGTGTAAATCATCCAAATGTCATCAACAAGTTTAGTCGTTAAGAAAACTGGTATATACACAGTATCTATTCAATGGAATACTATTCAGCAATTAAAAGTAATGAATGATTGACACAGCACGATGTGAATAAATCTCAAAATATTTATCATGAGTGAATAAATTCGGACAAGAAAAAGTACATACTGTATGATTTCATTTATATAAGATTATACAAAATACAAATTAACTATAGTAACAGAAAGCAGATCAGTAGTTGCTTGCAGAAGTAAGGACCTGGGAGTTGGAAAGTGGTTATGAGAGGGCATGAAAAATTCTTGTAGGTAATTGACAAATTTATTATTTTGTTTTTCATGATGATTTTCGTGTGTGTATACATATGGCAAAACTTATCAAATTGTACATTTTAAATAGGTGTGGTTTTAACTGTGTGCCAATTATATCTCAATAAAACTGTTTTTAAAAAAATGAAAAAATAAATAATTGTTCAAAAATATTGCTAAAAAGATTATTGATTTATGTGTTGGGCACACAGGGGCTCACTATTTATTTATGGAATATCAGAACATGATGCTTTTTCATAAAATTACATATCTTAAGAATGGGTCAAATCCCTGTTTAAGATTGAACAGTGAACTAATACTTAATCAGAAATTGTGCACTTCAGACACATATCAATGAGGAATGCAATATAAAAAGGGAAAGTTGATAGGACATATCTGGGTTTAAAAAGATTATTCTGTCCTCCATGAACTAAAAAAGTCTACGAATGCTAAGTAAAGAACACACTACTGCTACAGCCCTGCTGCACTGAAGTTATGAAAGCATGCAGTGGCCATCAGAAATTCAAACCATTTTGTGGAGTAACGGAACTGAAGGGGCTCCTGATCAGACAGGACATCAGAGTCAGGCTCAATCACTAAACCTGGGTTTGATTCCACCCCTTTTCAGTGAAAGAAAGCTAAAACACCACCTTTAGTTGCAAGACTGGGGCTTTCTCAGCTAAGACACTAGCAATTAAACCAAGGTGCCCACTGTCCAAAAGGCTGGGTCTATATTGACTTGATATGTGAATATCATGATTCAATTGATTAGAAATAAAAATTTTAAGTATACTAAAAGGTATACACTAAAAATATTTATGAGTTTGAAAGGGTAAAATATAAATTCTCAACTAATAGTTTAAATAGAAAATTTAAAAATATTTAGAAGACTGCAAATATTTAAAATTAAAATTTATATGATTCAAGAGAAAATGGTTTTTAGTGATAAAAATGTATAGACATAAACGCACATTATAATAATTAGTTACATACATACTTGCATTCTACAAAAAGATAAAGAAAAATTTTAAAAATTAGAATAAAATAGTAAGGACCAAATATGAAACAAAATAAACTAGAAATTAAAATATGGGCAAAATTTTAATATCAAATTTTTTAATATCAAAATAAAACAAATGAAAGAGATAAACTCTGACACCCCTACCCCACAAAATGCTTATGAATTACTAGGAAAACGAGAAATGGACTCAAAAAAGAACTAAGAATGAAAAAGGGGGCTATATCTATAGATCAAGTAGATATCAAATAATTATATAAATAATTATAACTAAAATTCATAAATATAATGTCTCTAGATAATTTTTTTTTCCTTTTTGTCTTTTTTCGTGACCGGCAACGGGATCGCAACCCTCAGTGTTGCGCACGCACCTCGCTCAGCCAGTGAGCGGCCGGTCTGTATGTGGGATCCGAACCCTCGGCGGGAGCGCCACCGCACTCCCAAGCAGCGCGCACTGTAGCAGTGCGCCACCGGGCCGGCCCTCTAGATAATTTTTTACAAACATAAATGAGCAAAATTGATTCAAAACACTATAGAAAATCTAAATAAAGAAATGCATGTTAAATAAATTAAATCTATTTTTAAATATATTCTACTCCCTAAAAGAAACAGGCCCAGTCAACATTGTAAGAGAGTTTTCTATACCATCAGAAAGTAGAAAATTTATATGTCATGTATATTTTTTCCGAAAAAATAGAAAAAGTAGGAAAGTGTTTAAACTAATTTTATGTTAAACCTTGCTAACTGTATTAGTACTTTTCTGTTGATTATAACAGAATAGCTGAAACTGGTTAATTTGTAAAGAAACAATATTTATTGCTTATAGGTTCAGAGGCTGAGAAGTCCAAACTGCAGCGAACACATCTGGTGAGGGCCTTGTTGGTGGATGGTGACTCTCTACAGAGATACAGCGTATCACATGGTGAGAATAGCAGAAGCAAGACAGAGAGATTCTCATGTGCTGCCTTGCTTCTAAAGCCATCAGTACCATGCCCATGACCACCATTAAACGAGCAATGGATTAATCAATTCTCTAGGGTACGGCCCTCACAATCTAATCACCTTTCAATTACCATAATAGAATTTCCCACCTTCTCAAAACTGTCACAGTGGGAATTAAGTTTCTAACCTGAGCTTTGGGAGAACAAACATATCAAAACTATAAACTAAAACAAATCAAGGAGGAAAAAAATATTCATAGACCAATGTCAGTCAACATATAAAACAAGATGAAAAAAATCTAAATAAACTATACAATTTAATACAGCAGTAAATTAAAAAATAGACTATAGTCAAGCAATGTTAATGGCAAGCAATACAAAAACTTTGAGTAATAAAAATTAAAATATTAACAAATAAAGGGGGAAGACCACACCCATAAATGCTTGGCGGGGGGGGGGGGGGGAAAGCATTTGA